>NW_027459521.1:200000-235417 GCF_050624435.1 Tenrec ecaudatus
CCCTAACCCAAAACCCAACCCTTATCCTAATCCCTAACCCTTAACCTTAACCCTAAACCTAACCCTAACCCTAACCTTAATCCTAACCCCTAACCCTAACCTTAATCCTAACCCCTAACCCTAACCTTAAACTTAAACCTTACCCTAACCCTAACCCTAACTCTAAGCCTAACTTTAACACTAACCCTATTCCTAACCCTAACCCTAAACCCAACCCTAACCCTAACAACCCTAAACCTAACCCTAAACTTAACCCGAACTTTAACCCTAATCCTAACCCTAACCCTAACAAAACTAACCCTAACCCTAACAACCCTAACCCTAACCCTAACAACCCTAACCCTAACCCTAACAACTTTAACCCTAACCCTAGCCCTAACAAACCTAACCCTAAAAATAACCCCTACCCTAACCCAAACCCTAACCCTAACCCCTACCCCCAAACTAATCTTAACCTTAACACTAAACCTAACACTAATCCTAACCCCTAACGTAACCCAAACCCTAAACCTAAACTTAACCTTAATGGTAACCATAACCCTAACCCTAACAAGCCTAACCCTAACCCTAACAACCCTAACGCAAACCCTAACCCTAACCCTAACACTAACCTTAACCCTACCAAACCTAATCCTAATCCAAACAACCACAACACTAACCCTAACCCTAACAACCCTAAACCTAACCTTAACCCTAAGCCCTAACCCTAACCTTAACCATAAACCTAACACCTAACCCTTAAAAATAACCCTAAAACTAACCCTAACCCTAAACACACTAACCCTAACCCCTATCCCTAAACATAACCCTAAACCTAACCCTAACCCTAACCTTAAAAACCCTAACCCTAACCCTAACCCTAACCCTAACACTAACCCTAACCCAAACGCTAAACCTCAACCTAACAGTAACCCTAACCCTAAACCTAAAAACCCTAACCCTAACTCTAACACGCCAAATCCAACCCTAACACTAACCATTAACTCTAACCCTAACCCTAACCCTAACCACTAAACCTAACCCTAACCATAAACCTAACCCCTAACTCTAAACCTAACCATAACCATAACCCTAACCCTAACCCTAACAACCCTAACCCTAACCCTAACCCTAACCCTAAGCCCTAACCCAAAACCCAACCCTTATCCTAATCCCTAACCCTTAACCTTAACCCTAAACCTAACCCTAACCCTAACCTTAATCCTAACCCCTAACCCTAAAATTAAACCTAAACCTTACCCTAACCCTAACCCTAACTCTAAGCCTAACTTTAACACTAACCCTATTCCTAACCCTAACCCTAACCCTAAGCCCAACCCTAACCCTAACAACCCTAAACCTAACCCTAAACTTAACCCGAACTTTAACCCTAATCCTAACCCTAACCCTAACAAAACTAACTCTAACCCTAACAACCCTAACCCTAACCCTAACAACCCTAACCCTAACCCTAACAACTTTAACCCTAACCCTAGCCCTAACAAACCTAACCCTAAAAATAACCCCTACCCTAACCCAAACCCTAACCCTAACCCCTACCCCCAAACTAATCTTAACCCTAACACTAAACCTAACACTAATCCTAACCCCTAACGTAACCCAAACCCTAAACCTAAACTTAACCTTAATGGTAACCATAACCCTAACCCTAACAAGCCTAACCCTAACCCTAACAACCCTAACGCAAACCCTAACCCTAACACTAACCTTAACCCTACCAAACCTAATCCTAATCCAAACAACCATAACACTAACCCTAACAACCCTAAACCTAACCTTAACCCTAAGCCCTAACCCTAACCTTAACCATAAACCTAACACCTAGCCCTTAACAATAACCCTAAAACTAACCCTAACCCTAAACACACTAACCCTAACCCCTATCCCTAAACATAACCCTAAACCTAACCCTAACCCTAACCTTAAAAACCCTAACCCTAACCCTAACCCTAACCCTAACCCTTAACCCTAACCCTAACACTAACCCTAATCCCTAAACCTAACGCTAACCCTAAACCTTACCCTAACACTAACCCTAAACCTAACTTTACCCTAACCCCTGCCCTAAACCTATCCACCTTAACCCTATCCCCTAACCCTTACCCTAACCCTAAGCCTAAACCTTACCCTAGCGCAAACCCTAAACCTAACTTTAACCCTAACCCCTACCCTAACCCTACCCACCTTAACCCTATTCCCTATCCCCTAACCCTAACCCTAACCCTAACAACCCTAACCCTGTCCCTAACCTAACCCTGAGCCCTAACCCTAACCCTAACCCTAAGCCTAACCCAACCCTAAAACCTTAACCTTAACCTTAACCCTAACACTAACCCTAACTTAAACCTAACCCTTAACCCTAACACTAACCCTAATCCTAACCCCTAACCCCTAACCCTAACACTAAACCTAAACCTAACCCTAACCCTAACCTTAACCCTAACTCTAACCCTAACCATTGCCCTAACAACCCTAGACCTAACCCTAACCCTAACCCTAACCCTAAGGCCTAACCCTAACCCTAATCTAACCCTAACCCAACCCCTAACCCTTAACCTTAAAACTAACCCTAACCCTAACCCTAACCCCTAACCCTAACCCTAACCTTAATCCTAATCCCTAACCCCTAACCCTAAACCTAAACCTAAACCTAAACCTAATCCTAAACCTAACCCTAACCCTAAATTTAAACCTGACCTTATCCCTAACCCTAAACTAACAAACCTAATCCTAACACTAACAACCCTAACCCTAACCTTAAGCCAAACCCTAACCCGAACAACCCTATCCCTAACCCTAACACTAACCCTAACCCTAAGGCATAACCTTAACCCTAACCTTAATCCTAATCCCTAACCCCTAACCCTAACCCTAACCCTAAACCTAAACGTAACCCTAACCCTAACCTTAACCCTAACTTTAACCCTGACTTATTCCTAACCCTAACCTACCAAACCTAACACTAACCCTAACAACCCTAACCCTAACCGTATCCCTAACCCTAACCCTAACAACCCTAACCCTAACAACCCTAACACTAAACCTAACTCTAACCCTAACCCTAACACTAACCCTAACACTAACAACACTAACCCTAATCCTAACCCTAACCCATAACCCTAAACCTAACGCTAAACCAAATCCTAACCCCTAACCCTAACACTAACCCTAAACCAAATCTTAACCGCTAACCCCTAACCCATAACACTCACCCTAACCCTAACCCTAACCTAACCTTAAACCTAACCCTAAACCTAAACCTAACCCTAACGATAAACCTAACCTTAACCCTAATCCCTAACCCCTAACTCTAACCCTAACCCTAATCCTAATCCCTAACCCCTAACCCTAACCTTAAACCTAAATCTAACCCTAACTCTAACTGTAACCCTAACCCTAACCCTAACCAACCTTACCCTATCCCCTAACCCTAAACCTAACCATAACCCTAACAACCCTAACCCTAACCCTAAACCTACCCCTAACCCAACCCCTAACCCTTAACCTTAACACTAACCCTTACCCTAGCTCTAACCCTAACCCCTAATCCTAACCCTAACCTTAATCCTAATCCCTAAACCCTAACCCTAAACCTAAACCTAAATCTAACCCTAACTTTAACCCTGACCATATCCCTAACCATAACCCTAATCCTAAACCTAACCCTAACACTAACAACCCTAACCCTAACAACCCTAACCCTAACCCTAACAAACCTAACCATAACCCTAACAACCCTAAACTTAACCCTAACCTTAAGCCGACCCCTAACCTTAAAAACCCTAACTCTAACCCTAACACTAAACCTAATCTAAACCCTAAACCTAACCCCTAACCCTAAACATAACCCTAAAACTAACCCTAAAAACCCTAACCCTAACAACACTAACACTAACCCTAACAACCCTAACCCTAACCTTAACCCTAACCATTTCCCTAAGAACCCTAACCCTAACCCTAACCTTAACCCAAAACCTAAGGCCTAGCCCTAACCCTAAACCTACCCTAAACCAAGCCTAACCCTTAACCTTAACACTAACCCTAACCCTAATACTAACCCTAACTCCTAACCCTAACCTTAATCCTAATCCCTAACCACAAACACTAACCCTGAACCTAAACATAAACCTAAACTTAACCCTAACCCTACCCCTAACCCTAACCCTAACACTAACCCTAACTTTAAACCTGACCTTATCCCTAACCCTATCCTAACAAACCTAACCGTAACCTTAACAACCCTAACCCTAACCCTAACTTTAAGCCGAACCCTAACCCTAACAACCCTAACCCTAACCCTAACCCTAACACTAACCCTAACCTTAATCCTAAACCTAACCCCTAACCTAACCATAACCCTTACCCTAACCCTAACAACCCTAACCATAACACTAACCCGAACAACCCTAACCCTAACCGTAAACCTAAACCTAAACGTAACCCTAACCCTAACCTTAACCCTAACCCTAAACCTAACCCTAACCCTAACAACCCTAACCTAACCCTAAACTTAACCCTAACTTTAACCCTAACCCTAACCCTAACCCCTAAGCCTCACCCTAACCTTAAACCTAAACCTAAACTTAAACCTAACCCTAACCCTAAACCTAACCCTAACCCTAATCCCTAACCACTAAACCCTAAACTTAACCCTAACACCAACCCGAATCCCTAACAACTAACCCTAAACCTAAACCTAACCCTAACCCTAATCCTAAACCTAACCCCTAACTCTAAACTTAATCTTAATCCTAACCCTAACCCTAAACCTAAACCTAACTCAAAACCAATTCCTAAAACTTAACCCTAACCCTAACCCTAACCATAACTCTAAACCTAATTTTAACCCTAAACCTAACCATTAACCCTAACCCTAACCCTAACCGCTAACCCTAACACTAACCCTAACCCTAACCACTCTAAACCTAACCCCTAACCATAACCATAACCATAACCCTAACCCTTACAACCCTAAACCTAACCCTAACCCTAACCCTAACAAACCTAGCCCTAAACCTAACACCCCTAACCCTAATCCTAAACCTAACCCTAAGACTAAGCCTAAACCTAAGCCTATGCCTAAGCCTAAACCTAAGCCTATGCTTAAACCTAACCCTAACCATAACCCTAACCATAACCCTAAACCTAATCCTTAACCCTTAACCCTAACCATAACTCTAACCCTAACCCTAACCATTTACACTAACTCTAACCGTAACCCTAACCCTTAACCCTAAACCCTAACACTAGCCTTAACTCTAACCCTAACACTAAACCCTAACCCTAACCCTAACCCTAAACCTAAATCTTATCCTAACCCTAACCCTAACTCTATGCCTAACTTTAACCCTAACCCTATCCCTAAGCCTAACCCTAACCCTAAACCCAACCCTAACCCTAAGAACCCTAATACTAACCCTAAATTTAACCCTAACTTTAACCCTAAACCTAACCATAACCCAGCCCTAACCCTAACAAACCTAGCCCTAACCCTAACAACGCTAACCCTAACCCTAAACCTAACAACACTAACACTAACCCTAAGAACCCTAACCCTAACCCTAACAACCCTAACCCTAACCCTAACAAGCCTAAAGCTAAACCTAACCCTAAGCCTAAGCCTAAACCTAAGCCTATGCCTAACACTAACCCTAACCCTAACCCTAACCATAAATCTATCTCTAACCCTAATCCTTGACCCTTAACCCTAACCCTAACACTAAACCTAACCCTAACCCTTTACCCTAACTCTAACCGTAACCCTAACCTTAAACCCTAACCCTAAAACCTAAACCTAACCCTAACCCAAACCCTAAGCCTAACACTAACCCTAATCCTAACCCTAATCCTAACCCTAACCCTAAACCTTAACCCTAACACTCAACCTACCCTAACCCTAACCCTGAACCTGACCCTGACCTTGAACCTAAACCTAACCGTAACCCTAACCCTAACCCGAACCATAACCCTAACCCAAACCCTAAGCCTAAACCTAACAACCCCAACACTAACCCTAACAACCCTAACCCTAACCCTAACCCTAACCCTAAACCTAACAACCCTAAACTTAACACTAAACCGAAACCTAAACCTAACCCTAACCCTAAGACTAAGCCTGAGACTAACCCTAACCATAAACCTAAACCTAACCCTAACCCTAACACTAACCCTAACCCTAACCCTAACCCTAATCCTAACCCTAAACCTAACACAAACCCTAACCCTAACCCTAATCCTAACCCTAACCCTAACCTTAACCCTAACACTAGCACTAAACCCTAACCCTCACCCTAATCCTAAACCCTAACCCTAACACTAACACTAACCCTAAATCCTAAACCTAATCCTAACCCCAAACCCTAAACCTTACCCGAACCCTAAACCTAACCCTAACCCTAAAACTAAAACTAACCCTAAGCCTAAGCCTAAACCTAACCCTAACCATAACCATAACCCTAACCATAATCCTAACCCTAACCCTAATCCTTAACCCTTAACCCTAACCATAACTCTAACCCTAACCCTAACCATTTACACTAACTCTAACCGTAACCCTAACCCTAAACCCTAACCCTAAAACCTAAACTTAATCCTAACCCTAAGCGTAACCCTAACCCTAATCCTAACCCTAACCCTAACCGTAACCCTAACCCTAAGCCTAAGCCTAAGCCTAAGCCTAAACCTAACCCTAACACTAACCCTAACCCTAAACCTTAACACTAACCTTAACCATAACCCTAACCCTAACACTGACCCTGACTCTGAACCTGAAGCTAACCCTAACCCTAAGCCTAAACTTAAGCCTAAGCCTAAACCTAAGCATAAACATAACACTAAACCTACCCTAACCCTTAATCCTAACACTCAATATAGACCTAACCCTAACCCTGAACCTGACCCTGACTTGAACCTAAACCTAACCATAACCCTAACCCTAACCCTAACCCGAACCATAACCCTAACCCAAACCCTAACCCTAAACCTAACAAACCTAACACTAACCCTAACAACCCTAACCGTAAACATAACCCTAAACCCTAAACCCTAACACTAGCCTTAACTCTAACTCTAACACTAAACCCTAACCCTAACCCTAACCCTAAACCTAAACCTTATCCTAACCCTAACCCTAACTCTATGCCTAACTTTAACCCTAACCCTATCCCTAACCCTAACCCTAACCCTAAACCCAACCCTTACCCTAACAACCCTAATCCTAACCCTAAACTTAACCCTAACTTAACCCTAAACCTAACCATAACCCAACCCTAACCCTAACAAACCTAGCCCTAACCCTAACAACGCTAACCCTAACCTAAACCTAACAACACTAACACTAACCCTAAGAACCCTAACCCTAACCCTAAAAACCCTAACCCTAACCCTAACAAGCCTAAAGCTAAACCTAACCCTAAGCCTAAGCCTAAACCTAAGCCTATGCCTAACACTAACCCTAACCATAAATCTAACTCTAACCCTAATCCTTGACCCTTAACCCTAACCCTAACTCTAACCCTAACCCTAACCCTTTACCCTAATTCTAACCGTAACCCTAACCCTAAACTCTAACCCTAAAACCTAAACCTAACCCTAACCCAAACCCTAAGCCTAACCCTAACCCTAATCCTAACCCTAATCCTAACCCTAACCCTAACCCTTAACCCTAACACTCAACCTAGCCTAACCCTAACCCTGAACCTGACCCTGACTTTGAACCTAAACCTAACCGTAACCCTAACCTTAACCCGAACCATAACTCTAACCCAAACCCTAACCCTAAACCTAACAACCCCAACACTAACCCTAACAACCCTAACCCTAACCCTAACCCTAACCCTAACCCTAAACCTAAACCTAACAACCCTAACCTTAACCCTAAACCGAAACCTAAACCTAACCCTAACCCTAAGACTAAGCCTGAGACTAACCCTAACCCTAACCCTAACCCTAACTCTAAACCTAACCCTAACCCTAACACTAACCCTAACCCTAACCCTAATCCTAACCCTAAGCCTAACCTTAACCCTAACACTAACACTTAATCCTTAACCCTTACCCTATCCCTAACCCTAACCTTAACCTTAACCCTAACCCTAGCACTAAACCCTAACCCTAATCCCTAACCCTAAAACCTAAACTTAACCCTAACCCTAATCCTAACCCTAACCTTAACCCTAACACTAAGCCTAAGCCTAAGCCTAAACCAACCCCTAACACTAACCCTAACCCTAAACCCTAACCCTTAACACTAACCTTAACCATAACCCTAACCCTAACACTGACCCTGACTCTGAACCTGAAGCTAACCCTAACCCTAAGCCTAAACCTAAGCCTAAAAATAACACTAAACCTACCCTAACCCTTAATCCTAACACTCAATCTAGACCTAACCCTAACCCTGAACCTGACCCTGACCTGAACCTAAACCTAAACATAACCCTAACCCTAACCCTAACCCGAACCATAACCCTAACCCAAACCCTAACCCTAAACCTAACAACCCTAACACTAACCCTAACAACCCTAACCGTAAACCTATCCCTTAACCCTAAACCCTAACACTAGCCTTAACTCTAACACTAACACTAAACCCTAACCCTAACCCTAACCCTAACCCTAACACTAACCCTAACCCTAACCCTAAACCTAACCTTCAGCCTAACCTAAATCCTAACCCTAACACTTAACCCTTATCCTATCCCTAACCCTAACACTAACAACCCTAATCTTAACCCTAACAATCCTAACCCTATCCCTAACCCTAATCCAAGAAACCCTAATCCTAACTACCCAAACCCTAACCCTAACCCTAACCCTAACAACCCTAACTCTAATCCTAACAACCCTAACCCTAATGCTAACCCTAAGTGTATCAACCCTAACTTTAACAAACCTACCCTAACACTACCCCTAACCCTAACAACCCTAACTCTAACCCTAACAACCCTAACCTAACCCTAACCCTTACCCTAACCCTAAAACTAACCCTTAACCCTAACCCTAACCCTAACACTGATGCTGACCCTGGACCTGCCCCTGCCCTTGCCCCTAACCCTAACCCTAACCCCTAACCCTAAGCCATAGACTAAACCTGAGCCTAAGCCTAACACTAACCCTAAACCTAAACCTAACCCTAATCCTAATCCTAATCCTAATCCTAATACTAACCCTAACCCTAACACTAACCCGAACCCTAAACCCTAATCCTAAACCTAAGCCTAAGCCTAACCCTAAGCCTAAGCCTAAACCAAACCCTAACCCTAACCCTAACACTTAACACTAACCCTAACCCTAACCCTTAACCCTTAAGCCTAACCCTAACCCTAACCCTGACGCTGACCCTGACCCTTACCCTGCCAATAACCCTAACCCTAACCCCTAACCCTAAGCCTTAGACTAACCCTAAGCCTAAGCCTAACACTAACCCTAACCCTAAACCTAACCCTAATCCTAAACCTAATCCTAACCCTAACCATAACCCTAACCCTAACCGTAAACCCTAATCCTAAACCTAAGCCTAACACTAAGGCTAAGCCTAAACCAAACCCTAACCCTAACCCTAACCCTGACCATGACCCTGATCCTAACACTTATCCTAACCATAATCCTAACCGTAACCCTTAACCCTAACCCTAACCCTAACCCTAACACTAACCCTAACCCTAACCCTAACCCTAACCCTAACCCTAACCCTAAACCCTAACCATAACCCTAACCCTAAACCTAACCCTAACCTAACCTTAAACCTAACCCTAACCCTAAACCTAACGCTAATGATAAACCTAACCCTAACCTAACAAACCTAACACTAACCCTAACAACCATAACCATAACCCTAACCGTATTCCTAATCCTAACCCTAACAACCCTAACCCTAACAACACTAATACTAACCCTTACAACCCTAACACTAAACCTAACTCTAACCCTAACACTAACCCTAACCCTAACCCATAACCCTAAACCTAATCTTAACCCTAACCCTAACCCTAACTCTAACCCCTAACCCTAAACCTAACCCTAAACCAAATCCTAACCCCTAACCCTAACACTAACCCTAAACCAAATCTTAACCGCTAACCCCTAACACATAACCCTCACCCTAACCCTAACCCTAACCTAACCTTAAACCTAACCCTAACCCTAAACCTAACGCTAATGATAAACCTAACCCCAACCCTAATCCCTAACCCCTATCCCCTAACCCTAACCCTAACCCTAATCCTAATCCCTAACCCCTAACCCTAACCTTAAACCTAAATCTAATCCTAACCCTAAATGTAACCCTAACCCTAACCCTAACCAACCTTACCCTATCCCCTAACCCTAAATCTAACCGTAACCCTAACAACCCTAACCATAACCCCAAACCTACCCCTAACCCAACCCCTAACCCTTAACCTAAACACTAACCCTTACTCTAGCTCTAACCCTAACCCCTAACCCTAACCCTAACCTTAATCCTAATCCCTAAACCCTAACCCTAAACCTAAACCTAAATCTAACCCTAACTTTAACCCTGACCATATCCCTAACCATAACCCTAATCCTAAACCTAACCGTAACATTAACAACCCTAACCCTAACAACCCTAACCCTAACCCTAACAACCCTAAACTTAACCCTAACCTTAAGCCGAACCCTAACCTTAAAAACCCTAACTCTAACCCTAACACGAAACCTAATCTAAACCCTAAACCTAACACCTAAGCCTAACCATAACCCTAAAACTAACCCTAAAAACCCTAACCCTAACAACACTAACACTAACCCTAACAAGCCTATCCCTAACCCTAACACCTAACCCTAACCCGAACCCGAACCTTAACCCCTAATCCCTAATCTCTAACCCCTAACCATAACCCTAAACCTAACCCCTAACCCTAAACCTAACCCTAACCCAAACGCTAAACCTCAACCTAACAGTAACCCTAACCCTAAACCTAAAAACCCTAACCCTAACTCTAACACGCCAAATCCAACCCTAACACTAACCATTAACTCTAACCCTAACCCTAACCCTAACCACTAAACCTAACCCTAACCATAAACCTAACCCCTAACTCTAAACCTAACCATAACCATAACCCTAACCCTAACCCTAACAACCCTAACCCTAACCCTAACCCTAAGCCCTAACCCAAAACCCAACCCTTATCCTAATCCCTAACCCTTAACCTTAACCCTAAACCTAACCCTAACCCTAACCTTAATCCTAACCCCTAACCCTAACCTTAATCCTAACCCCTAACCCTAACCTTAAACTTAAACCTTACCCTAACCCTAACCCTAACTCTAAGCCTAACTTTAACACTAACCCTATTCCTAACCCTAACCCTAAACCCAACCCTAACCCTAACAACCCTAAACCTAACCCTAAACTTAACCCGAACTTTAACCCTAATCCTAACCCTAACCCTAACAAAACTAACCCTAACCCTAACAACCCTAACCCTAACCCTAACAACCCTAACCCTAACCCTAACAACTTTAACCCTAACCCTAGCCCTAACAAACCTAACCCTAAAAATAACCCCTACCCTAACCCAAACCCTAACCCTAACCCCTACCCCCAAACTAATCTTAACCTTAACACTAAACCTAACACTAATCCTAACCCCTAACGTAACCCAAACCCTAAACCTAAACTTAACCTTAATGGTAACCATAACCCTAACCCTAACAAGCCTAACCCTAACCCTAACAACCCTAACGCAAACCCTAACCCTAACCCTAACACTAACCTTAACCCTACCAAACCTAATCCTAATCCAAACAACCACAACACTAACCCTAACCCTAACAACCCTAAACCTAACCTTAACCCTAAGCCCTAACCCTAACCTTAACCATAAACCTAACACCTAACCCTTAAAAATAACCCTAAAACTAACCCTAACCCTAAACACACTAACCCTAACCCCTATCCCTAAACATAACCCTAAACCTAACCCTAACCCTAACCTTAAAAACCCTAACCCTAACCCTAACCCTAACCCTAACACTAACCCTAACCCAAACGCTAAACCTCAACCTAACAGTAACCCTAACCCTAAACCTAAAAACCCTAACCCTAACTCTAACACGCCAAATCCAACCCTAACACTAACCATTAACTCTAACCCTAACCCTAACCCTAACCACTAAACCTAACCCTAACCATAAACCTAACCCCTAACTCTAAACCTAACCATAACCATAACCCTAACCCTAACCCTAACAACCCTAACCCTAACCCTAACCCTAACCCTAAGCCCTAACCCAAAACCCAACCCTTATCCTAATCCCTAACCCTTAACCTTAACCCTAAACCTAACCCTAACCCTAACCTTAATCCTAACCCCTAACCCTAAAATTAAACCTAAACCTTACCCTAACCCTAACCCTAACTCTAAGCCTAACTTTAACACTAACCCTATTCCTAACCCTAACCCTAACCCTAAGCCCAACCCTAACCCTAACAACCCTAAACCTAACCCTAAACTTAACCCGAACTTTAACCCTAATCCTAACCCTAACCCTAACAAAACTAACTCTAACCCTAACAACCCTAACCCTAACCCTAACAACCCTAACCCTAACCCTAACAACTTTAACCCTAACCCTAGCCCTAACAAACCTAACCCTAAAAATAACCCCTACCCTAACCCAAACCCTAACCCTAACCCCTACCCCCAAACTAATCTTAACCCTAACACTAAACCTAACACTAATCCTAACCCCTAACGTAACCCAAACCCTAAACCTAAACTTAACCTTAATGGTAACCATAACCCTAACCCTAACAAGCCTAACCCTAACCCTAACAACCCTAACGCAAACCCTAACCCTAACACTAACCTTAACCCTACCAAACCTAATCCTAATCCAAACAACCATAACACTAACCCTAACAACCCTAAACCTAACCTTAACCCTAAGCCCTAACCCTAACCTTAACCATAAACCTAACACCTAGCCCTTAACAATAACCCTAAAACTAACCCTAACCCTAAACACACTAACCCTAACCCCTATCCCTAAACATAACCCTAAACCTAACCCTAACCCTAACCTTAAAAACCCTAACCCTAACCCTAACCCTAACCCTAACCCTTAACCCTAACCCTAACACTAACCCTAATCCCTAAACCTAACGCTAACCCTAAACCTTACCCTAACACTAACCCTAAACCTAACTTTACCCTAACCCCTGCCCTAAACCTATCCACCTTAACCCTATCCCCTAACCCTTACCCTAACCCTAAGCCTAAACCTTACCCTAGCGCAAACCCTAAACCTAACTTTAACCCTAACCCCTACCCTAACCCTACCCACCTTAACCCTATTCCCTATCCCCTAACCCTAACCCTAACCCTAACAACCCTAACCCTGTCCCTAACCTAACCCTGAGCCCTAACCCTAACCCTAACCCTAAGCCTAACCCAACCCTAAAACCTTAACCTTAACCTTAACCCTAACACTAACCCTAACTTAAACCTAACCCTTAACCCTAACACTAACCCTAATCCTAACCCCTAACCCCTAACCCTAACACTAAACCTAAACCTAACCCTAACCCTAACCTTAACCCTAACTCTAACCCTAACCATTGCCCTAACAACCCTAGACCTAACCCTAACCCTAACCCTAACCCTAAGGCCTAACCCTAACCCTAATCTAACCCTAACCCAACCCCTAACCCTTAACCTTAAAACTAACCCTAACCCTA
This sequence comes from Tenrec ecaudatus, assembly GCF_050624435.1. Taxonomy (NCBI): domain Eukaryota; kingdom Metazoa; phylum Chordata; class Mammalia; order Afrosoricida; family Tenrecidae; genus Tenrec; species Tenrec ecaudatus. Next base: position 213,712 of record NW_027459521.1, read on the forward strand.
ACCCTAACCCCTAACCCTAACCCTAACCTTAATCCTAATCCCTAACCCCTAACCCTAAACCTAAACCTAAACCTAAACCTAATCCTAAACCTAACCCTAACCCTAAATTTAAACCTGACCTTATCCCTAACCCTAAACTAACAAACCTAATCCTAACACTAACAACCCTAACCCTAACCTTAAGCCAAACCCTAACCCGAACAACCCTAACCCTAACCCTAACACTAACCCTAACCCTAAGGCATAACCTTAACCCTAACCTTAATCCTAATCCCTAACCCCTAACCCTAACCCTAACCCTAAACCTAAACGTAACCCTAACCCTAACCTTAACCCTAACTTTAACCCTGACTTATTCCTAACCCTAACCTACCAAACCTAACACTAACCCTAACAACCCTAACCCTAACCGTATCCCTAACCCTAACCCTAACAACCCTAACCCTAACAACCCTAACACTAAACCTAACTCTAACCCTAACCCTAACACTAACCCTAACACTAACAACACTAACCCTAATCCTAACCCTAACCCATAACCCTAAACCTAACGCTAAACCAAATCCTAACCCCTAACCCTAACACTAACCCTAAACCAAATCTTAACCGCTAACCCCTAACCCATAACACTCACCCTAACCCTAACCCTAACCTAACCTTAAACCTAACCCTAAACCTAAACCTAACCCTAACGATAAACCTAACCTTAACCCTAATCCCTAACCCCTAACTCTAACCCTAACCCTAATCCTAATCCCTAACCCCTAACCCTAACCTTAAACCTAAATCTAACCCTAACTCTAACTGTAACCCTAACCCTAACCCTAACCAACCTTACCCTATCCCCTAACCCTAAACCTAACCATAACCCTAACAACCCTAACCCTAACCCTAAACCTACCCCTAACCCAACCCCTAACCCTTAACCTTAACACTAACCCTTACCCTAGCTCTAACCCTAACCCCTAATCCTAACCCTAACCTTAATCCTAATCCCTAAACCCTAACCCTAAACCTAAACCTAAATCTAACCCTAACTTTAACCCTGACCATATCCCTAACCATAACCCTAATCCTAAACCTAACCCTAACACTAACAACCCTAACCCTAACAACCCTAACCCTAACCCTAACAAACCTAACCATAACCCTAACAACCCTAAACTTAACCCTAACCTTAAGCCGACCCCTAACCTTAAAAACCCTAACTCTAACCCTAACACTAAACCTAATCTAAACCCTAAACCTAACCCCTAACCCTAAACATAACCCTAAAACTAACCCTAAAAACCCTAACCCTAACAACACTAACACTAACCCTAACAACCCTAACCCTAACCTTAACCCTAACCATTTCCCTAAGAACCCTAACCCTAACCCTAACCTTAACCCAAAACCTAAGGCCTAGCCCTAACCCTAAACCTACCCTAAACCAAGCCTAACCCTTAACCTTAACACTAACCCTAACCCTAATACTAACCCTAACTCCTAACCCTAACCTTAATCCTAATCCCTAACCACAAACACTAACCCTGAACCTAAACATAAACCTAAACTTAACCCTAACCCTACCCCTAACCCTAACCCTAACACTAACCCTAACTTTAAACCTGACCTTATCCCTAACCCTATCCTAACAAACCTAACCGTAACCTTAACAACCCTAACCCTAACCCTAACTTTAAGCCGAACCCTAACCCTAACAACCCTAACCCTAACCCTAACCCTAACACTAACCCTAACCTTAATCCTAAACCTAACCCCTAACCTAACCATAACCCTTACCCTAACCCTAACAACCCTAACCATAACACTAACCCGAACAACCCTAACCCTAACCGTAAACCTAAACCTAAACGTAACCCTAACCCTAACCTTAACCCTAACCCTAAACCTAACCCTAACCCTAACAACCCTAACCTAACCCTAAACTTAACCCTAACTTTAACCCTAACCCTAACCCTAACCCCTAAGCCTCACCCTAACCTTAAACCTAAACCTAAACTTAAACCTAACCCTAACCCTAAACCTAACCCTAACCCTAATCCCTAACCACTAAACCCTAAACTTAACCCTAACACCAACCCGAATCCCTAACAACTAACCCTAAACCTAAACCTAACCCTAACCCTAATCCTAAACCTAACCCCTAACTCTAAACTTAATCTTAATCCTAACCCTAACCCTAAACCTAAACCTAACTCAAAACCAATTCCTAAAACTTAACCCTAACCCTAACCCTAACCATAACTCTAAACCTAATTTTAACCCTAAACCTAACCATTAACCCTAACCCTAACCCTAACCGCTAACCCTAACACTAACCCTAACCCTAACCACTCTAAACCTAACCCCTAACCATAACCATAACCATAACCCTAACCCTTACAACCCTAAACCTAACCCTAACCCTAACCCTAACAAACCTAGCCCTAAACCTAACACCCCTAACCCTAATCCTAAACCTAACCCTAAGACTAAGCCTAAACCTAAGCCTATGCCTAAGCCTAAACCTAAGCCTATGCTTAAACCTAACCCTAACCATAACCCTAACCATAACCCTAAACCTAATCCTTAACCCTTAACCCTAACCATAACTCTAACCCTAACCCTAACCATTTACACTAACTCTAACCGTAACCCTAACCCTTAACCCTAAACCCTAACACTAGCCTTAACTCTAACCCTAACACTAAACCCTAACCCTAACCCTAACCCTAAACCTAAATCTTATCCTAACCCTAACCCTAACTCTATGCCTAACTTTAACCCTAACCCTATCCCTAAGCCTAACCCTAACCCTAAACCCAACCCTAACCCTAAGAACCCTAATACTAACCCTAAATTTAACCCTAACTTTAACCCTAAACCTAACCATAACCCAGCCCTAACCCTAACAAACCTAGCCCTAACCCTAACAACGCTAACCCTAACCCTAAACCTAACAACACTAACACTAACCCTAAGAACCCTAACCCTAACCCTAACAACCCTAACCCTAACCCTAACAAGCCTAAAGCTAAACCTAACCCTAAGCCTAAGCCTAAACCTAAGCCTATGCCTAACACTAACCCTAACCCTAACCCTAACCATAAATCTATCTCTAACCCTAATCCTTGACCCTTAACCCTAACCCTAACACTAAACCTAACCCTAACCCTTTACCCTAACTCTAACCGTAACCCTAACCTTAAACCCTAACCCTAAAACCTAAACCTAACCCTAACCCAAACCCTAAGCCTAACACTAACCCTAATCCTAACCCTAATCCTAACCCTAACCCTAAACCTTAACCCTAACACTCAACCTACCCTAACCCTAACCCTGAACCTGACCCTGACCTTGAACCTAAACCTAACCGTAACCCTAACCCTAACCCGAACCATAACCCTAACCCAAACCCTAAGCCTAAACCTAACAACCCCAACACTAACCCTAACAACCCTAACCCTAACCCTAACCCTAACCCTAAACCTAACAACCCTAAACTTAACACTAAACCGAAACCTAAACCTAACCCTAACCCTAAGACTAAGCCTGAGACTAACCCTAACCATAAACCTAAACCTAACCCTAACCCTAACACTAACCCTAACCCTAACCCTAACCCTAATCCTAACCCTAAACCTAACACAAACCCTAACCCTAACCCTAATCCTAACCCTAACCCTAACCTTAACCCTAACACTAGCACTAAACCCTAACCCTCACCCTAATCCTAAACCCTAACCCTAACACTAACACTAACCCTAAATCCTAAACCTAATCCTAACCCCAAACCCTAAACCTTACCCGAACCCTAAACCTAACCCTAACCCTAAAACTAAAACTAACCCTAAGCCTAAGCCTAAACCTAACCCTAACCATAACCATAACCCTAACCATAATCCTAACCCTAACCCTAATCCTTAACCCTTAACCCTAACCATAACTCTAACCCTAACCCTAACCATTTACACTAACTCTAACCGTAACCCTAACCCTAAACCCTAACCCTAAAACCTAAACTTAATCCTAACCCTAAGCGTAACCCTAACCCTAATCCTAACCCTAACCCTAACCGTAACCCTAACCCTAAGCCTAAGCCTAAGCCTAAGCCTAAACCTAACCCTAACACTAACCCTAACCCTAAACCTTAACACTAACCTTAACCATAACCCTAACCCTAACACTGACCCTGACTCTGAACCTGAAGCTAACCCTAACCCTAAGCCTAAACTTAAGCCTAAGCCTAAACCTAAGCATAAACATAACACTAAACCTACCCTAACCCTTAATCCTAACACTCAATATAGACCTAACCCTAACCCTGAACCTGACCCTGACTTGAACCTAAACCTAACCATAACCCTAACCCTAACCCTAACCCGAACCATAACCCTAACCCAAACCCTAACCCTAAACCTAACAAACCTAACACTAACCCTAACAACCCTAACCGTAAACATAACCCTAAACCCTAAACCCTAACACTAGCCTTAACTCTAACTCTAACACTAAACCCTAACCCTAACCCTAACCCTAAACCTAAACCTTATCCTAACCCTAACCCTAACTCTATGCCTAACTTTAACCCTAACCCTATCCCTAACCCTAACCCTAACCCTAAACCCAACCCTTACCCTAACAACCCTAATCCTAACCCTAAACTTAACCCTAACTTAACCCTAAACCTAACCATAACCCAACCCTAACCCTAACAAACCTAGCCCTAACCCTAACAACGCTAACCCTAACCTAAACCTAACAACACTAACACTAACCCTAAGAACCCTAACCCTAACCCTAAAAACCCTAACCCTAACCCTAACAAGCCTAAAGCTAAACCTAACCCTAAGCCTAAGCCTAAACCTAAGCCTATGCCTAACACTAACCCTAACCATAAATCTAACTCTAACCCTAATCCTTGACCCTTAACCCTAACCCTAACTCTAACCCTAACCCTAACCCTTTACCCTAATTCTAACCGTAACCCTAACCCTAAACTCTAACCCTAAAACCTAAACCTAACCCTAACCCAAACCCTAAGCCTAACCCTAACCCTAATCCTAACCCTAATCCTAACCCTAACCCTAACCCTTAACCCTAACACTCAACCTAGCCTAACCCTAACCCTGAACCTGACCCTGACTTTGAACCTAAACCTAACCGTAACCCTAACCTTAACCCGAACCATAACTCTAACCCAAACCCTAACCCTAAACCTAACAACCCCAACACTAACCCTAACAACCCTAACCCTAACCCTAACCCTAACCCTAACCCTAAACCTAAACCTAACAACCCTAACCTTAACCCTAAACCGAAACCTAAACCTAACCCTAACCCTAAGACTAAGCCTGAGACTAACCCTAACCCTAACCCTAACCCTAACTCTAAACCTAACCCTAACCCTAACACTAACCCTAACCCTAACCCTAATCCTAACCCTAAGCCTAACCTTAACCCTAACACTAACACTTAATCCTTAACCCTTACCCTATCCCTAACCCTAACCTTAACCTTAACCCTAACCCTAGCACTAAACCCTAACCCTAATCCCTAACCCTAAAACCTAAACTTAACCCTAACCCTAATCCTAACCCTAACCTTAACCCTAACACTAAGCCTAAGCCTAAGCCTAAACCAACCCCTAACACTAACCCTAACCCTAAACCCTAACCCTTAACACTAACCTTAACCATAACCCTAACCCTAACACTGACCCTGACTCTGAACCTGAAGCTAACCCTAACCCTAAGCCTAAACCTAAGCCTAAAAATAACACTAAACCTACCCTAACCCTTAATCCTAACACTCAATCTAGACCTAACCCTAACCCTGAACCTGACCCTGACCTGAACCTAAACCTAAACATAACCCTAACCCTAACCCTAACCCGAACCATAACCCTAACCCAAACCCTAACCCTAAACCTAACAACCCTAACACTAACCCTAACAACCCTAACCGTAAACCTATCCCTTAACCCTAAACCCTAACACTAGCCTTAACTCTAACACTAACACTAAACCCTAACCCTAACCCTAACCCTAACCCTAACACTAACCCTAACCCTAACCCTAAACCTAACCTTCAGCCTAACCTAAATCCTAACCCTAACACTTAACCCTTATCCTATCCCTAACCCTAACACTAACAACCCTAATCTTAACCCTAACAATCCTAACCCTATCCCTAACCCTAATCCAAGAAACCCTAATCCTAACTACCCAAACCCTAACCCTAACCCTAACCCTAACAACCCTAACTCTAATCCTAACAACCCTAACCCTAATGCTAACCCTAAGTGTATCAACCCTAACTTTAACAAACCTACCCTAACACTACCCCTAACCCTAACAACCCTAACTCTAACCCTAACAACCCTAACCTAACCCTAACCCTTACCCTAACCCTAAAACTAACCCTTAACCCTAACCCTAACCCTAACACTGATGCTGACCCTGGACCTGCCCCTGCCCTTGCCCCTAACCCTAACCCTAACCCCTAACCCTAAGCCATAGACTAAACCTGAGCCTAAGCCTAACACTAACCCTAAACCTAAACCTAACCCTAATCCTAATCCTAATCCTAATCCTAATACTAACCCTAACCCTAACACTAACCCGAACCCTAAACCCTAATCCTAAACCTAAGCCTAAGCCTAACCCTAAGCCTAAGCCTAAACCAAACCCTAACCCTAACCCTAACACTTAACACTAACCCTAACCCTAACCCTTAACCCTTAAGCCTAACCCTAACCCTAACCCTGACGCTGACCCTGACCCTTACCCTGCCAATAACCCTAACCCTAACCCCTAACCCTAAGCCTTAGACTAACCCTAAGCCTAAGCCTAACACTAACCCTAACCCTAAACCTAACCCTAATCCTAAACCTAATCCTAACCCTAACCATAACCCTAACCCTAACCGTAAACCCTAATCCTAAACCTAAGCCTAACACTAAGGCTAAGCCTAAACCAAACCCTAACCCTAACCCTAACCCTGACCATGACCCTGATCCTAACACTTATCCTAACCATAATCCTAACCGTAACCCTTAACCCTAACCCTAACCCTAACCCTAACACTAACCCTAACCCTAACCCTAACCCTAACCCTAACCCTAACCCTAACCCTAAACCCTAACCATAACCCTAACCCTAAACCTAACCCTAACCCTGAAACCTATCCCTAAAACCTAACTCTAAAACTAACCCTAACCCTATCCTTAACCCTAAACGTAACCCTAACTCTAACCCTTAACCCTAACCCTAACTGTAACCCTGACACTGTCCCTGTCCCTGACCCTGACCCTAACACTAACTCTAAACCTAAACCTAATCCTAACCATAACCCTAATCCTTAATCCTAACCCTAACCCTAACCCTAACCCTAACACTAACACTAACCCTAACCTGAACCCGAACCCTAACCCTAACCCAAACACTAACACTAAACCTAACATCCCTAACACTAACCCTAATAACCCTAACCCTATACCTAACCCTAAACCCTAACCCTAGCACTAACACTAAACCCTAACCCTAACACTAACACTAACCCTAACCCTAACCCTAACCTTAACCCAAACCCTTAACCCTAAACCCTAACCCCTAACCCTAACCCTAAACTTAAACCTGACCCTAACCCTAACAACCCTAATCTTAACCCTAACAGTCCTAACCCTATCCCTAACGCTAATCCAAACAACCCTAACCCTAACTACCCAAACCCTAACCCTAACTCTAACCCTAACCCTAAAACCCTAACCACAACCCTAAAATCTATCCCTAAAACCTAACCCTAAACCTAACCCCAACCCTATCCCAAACCCTAACCCTAACCCTAACCCGAACCCGAACCCGAACCCTAACCCAAACCCTAACACTAAACCTAACATCCCTAACACTAACCCTAATAACCCGAACCCTAACCCTAACCCTAACCCTAACCCTGACCCTGACCTTAAACCTAACACTTACCCTAACCCTTAACCCTTAACCCTAACCTTAACACTAACCTTTAACCCTTATGTCTAAGCCTAAGCCTAATTCTAACACTAACCCAAACACTTACCTTAAACCTTACCCTAACCCTAACACTAACCTTAACTCTAACCCTTAACAATTAACCCTAACCTTAAACCTACCCCTACCCCTACACCTAACCCTAACCCTAAACCTAACACTAAACGCTAACCCTAATCCTAACCCTAACCCTAACCCTAACACTAATACTAACCCTAACCTGCACCCTAACCCTACCCAAACAATAACCCTAAACCTAACACCCTAACACTAACCCTAATAACCCTAACCCTATACCTAACCCTAATCCTTAACCCTAAACCCTAACCCTAGCACTAACCCTAACCCTAACACTAAACCCTAACCCTAACCCTAACACTAACCCTAACCCTAACCTTAACCCAAACCCTTAACCCTAAACCCTAACCCCTAACCCTAACCCTAAACTTAAACCTAACCCTAACCCTAACAACCCTAATCTTAACCCTAACAGTCCTAACCCTATCCCTAACCCTAATCCAAACAACCCTAACCCTAACTACCCAAACCCTAACCCTAACTCTAACCCTAACCCTAAAACCCTAACCACAACCCTAAAACCTATCCCTAAAACCTAACCCTAACCCTAACCCTAACCCTTAACCCTAACCTTAACCGTAACCCTGACACTGACCCTGACCCTGACACTGTCTCTAACCCTAACTCTAAACCTAAACCTAATCCTAACCCTAACTCTAACCCTTAACCCTAACCTTAACCCTAACACTAACACTAACCCTAACCCTAATCCGAACCCTAAACCTAACACAAACCCTAACCCTAAACCTAACAACCCTAACACTAACCCTAATTACCCTAACCATAACCCTAACACTTACCTTACCCTTAACCCTTACACTAACACTAACCCTTAACCATTATGCCTAAGCCTAACCCTAACTCTAACACTAACCCAAACACTTACCTTAACCCTAACCCTAACCTAACTCTAACCCTAACTCTAACCCATAACCCTTAACCCTAACCTTCAACCTACCCCTACCCCTAAACATAACCCTAACCCTAACAATAAACCCTAACCCTAACCCGAACACTAATACTAACCCTAACCCTAACCCGAACCCTAACCCTAAACCTAACCACCCTAACACTAACCCTATAAACCCTAACCCTAACCCTAACAATAATCCTTAACCCTAAACCCTAACCCTAGCACTAACCCTAACCCTAACACTAAACCCTAACCCTAACCCTAACCCCTAACACTAATCCCTAACCCTAACCCTAAACTTAAACCTAACCCTAACCCTAACAACCCTAATCTTAACGCTAACATTCCTAACCTTATCCCTAACCCTAATCCAAACAACACTAACCCTAACTACCCAAACCCTAACCCTAACTCTAACCCTAACCCTAATAACCCTAACCCTAATCCTAACAACCCTAACCCTAATGCTAACCCTAACTTCAACAACCCTAACCTTAACAACCGTACCCTAACCCTACCCCTAACCCTAACAACACTAACTCTAACCCTATCAACCCTAACCCTAACCCTAACCTTAAACCTAACAACCCTAACCTTAACCCTAAACCTAACCCTAAACCTAACCCTAACCCTAAGCTGAATCCTGAGACTAACCCTAACCATAACCCTAACCCTAACCATAACCCTATCCCTAAACCTAAGCCTAAGCCTAACCCTAAGCCTAACCTTAGGCCTAAGCCGAACCTTAACACTAACACTTACCCTAACCCTTAACCCTAACTCTAACACTAACTCTAACACTAATGCTGACACTTACCTTAACCCCAACCCTAACACTAACCCTAAAAATATCCCTTAACCCTTAACCCTAACCCTAAACCTAACCATATCTCTAACCCTAACCTAACCCTAAACCCTAACCCTAACCATAACCCTAACCCTAAGCCTAACCCTAACCCTAACCTTAACCCTAACACTTAACCCTTAACGCTAACCCTAACCCCTAACCCTAACCCTTACCCGAACCCTAAACCTAACCCTAACCGTAAAACTAAACCTAACCCTGAGCCTAAGCCTAAACCTAAGCCTATGCCTAACCCTAAACCTAACCCTAAACCTAACCATAATCCTAACCCTAACCCTAATACTTAACCCTTAACCCTAATCCTAACTCTAACCCTAACCCTAACCCTAACCCTAACCCTAAAACCTAAACTTAAGCCTAACCATAAACCTAAGCCTAACCTTAACCCTAACGTAATCCTAACTCTAACCCTAACCCTAACATTAGCCTAAGCCTAAACATAACCCTAACCCTAACACTAACCCTAAACCCTAACCCTAACCCTAACCCTTAACACTAACACTAACACTAAACTTAACCATAACCCTAACCCTAACCCTGACCCTGACTCTGAACCTGAAGCTAACCCTAACACTAAGCCTAAACTTAAGCCTAAGCCTAAACGTAAGCCTAAACATAACACTAAACCTAACCCTAACACTTAACCCTAACACTCAACCTAGCCCTAACCCTAACCTTGAACATGACCCTGACCTGAACCTAAACCTAACCGTAACCCTAACCCTAACCCTACCCCGAACCATAACCCTAACCCAAACCCTAACCCTAAACCTAACAACCCTAACACTAACCCTAACAACACTAACCCTAAACCTAACCCTTAACCCTAACCCTAGCCTTAACCCTAACCCTAACACTAAACCCTAACCCTAACCCTAACCCTAACCCTAACACTAACCCTAAACCTAAACCTAACCCTGACCCAAACCCTTATCCCTTAACCCTAACCCCTAACCCTAACCCTAAACTTAAACCTATACCTAACCCTAACCCTAACAACCCTAACCCTAATGCTAACCCTAACAACCCTAACCTTAACAACCCTACCCTAACCATACCCATAACCCTAACAAACCTAACCCTAAACCTAAAAACCCTAACCTTAACCCTAAACCGAAACCTAAACCTAACCCTAACCCTAAGACTAAGCCTGAGACTAACACTAACCATAACCCTAACCCTGCCCCAAATCTTAATTCTAACCCTAAGCCTAACCTTAACCTAACCCTAACACTTAACCCTTAACCCTTACCCTATCCCTAATCCTAACACTATTCTTAACCCTAACCCTAGCACTAAAGCCTAACCGTCACCCTAACCCTAAACCCTAACCCTAACACTAACACTAACCCTAAACCCTAACCCTAACCCTAACTCTAACCCTTGCCCTAACCCTAAAAAGAACCCTTAACCCTAACCCTAACCCTAACCCTGACCCTGACCCTAAACATGACCCTGAACCTGCCCCTAACCCTAACCCTAACCCTAACCCCTAACCCTAACCCTTACCTTAAAGATAAACCTAAATCTAACCCTAAACCTAACCCTAACCCTAAGTCTAAGACTAACCCTAACCCTAACCCTAACCCGTACCCTAACCCGAAAACGAACCCTTAACCCTAACCCTAAAACTAACCCTGACCATGACCCTAAACCTGACCCTGAACCTGCCCCTAACCCTAAACCTAACCCTAAACCCTAACCCTAACCCTTACCTTAAAGATAAACCTAAATCTAACCCTAACCCTAAACCTAACCCTAACCCTAAGCCTAAGACTAACCTTAAGCCTAAGCCTTACCTTAAACCTAACCCTAATCCTAACCCTAATCTTAACCCTAACCCTAACCCTAACACTTAACCCTAACCCTAACACTAACCCTTAACCCTTAATCCTAACCCTAACACTAACCCTAACCCTAACCCTTATCCCTAACCCTAACCGTAACCCTGACCCTGACACTGACCTTGACCATAACCCTAACACTAACCCTAACCTAAACCTAAACCTAACCCCTAATCCTAAACATTACACTAACCCTAACGCTAACCCTTAACACTTAACCTTAACCCTAAACCTAACCGTATACCTAACCCTAACCCTAACCCTAAACCCTAAACCTAACCCTAAACCTAACCCTAATCCTAACTCTAAGCCTAACACAATCCCAAACCCTAACCCTTAACCCTTAACCCTAAACCCTAACCTTAACCCTAACCCATAAACCTAACCCTTAACCCTAATCCTTACCCTAACCCTAACCCCTAATCCTAAACCTTACACTAACCCGAACCCTAACCCTTAACACTTAACCCTAACGCTAAACCTAACGCTATTCCTAACTCTAACCCTAACCCTAAACCCTAAACCTAACCCTAAACCTAACCTTAATCCTAACCCTAAGCCTAACACAAACCATAACCCTAACCCTTAACCCTTAACCCTAACCCCTAACCCTAATCCTAACCCCTAACCCTAACCCTTAACACTAACCCTAACCCTTAAGCCTAACCCTAACCCTAACCCTGACCCTGAACCTAACAATAATCCTAACCCTAATCATTACCCTAACCCTAACACTAAAACCTAACCCTAAAACCTAACCCTAAACCTAACCCTAACCCTAACCCTATCCCTAACCCTAACCCGAAGCATAAACCTAACCCTAAGCCTAAACCTAACCCTAACCCTAACCCTAACCCTAACCGTAACCCTTAACCCTAACCCTAACCCTAACCGTAACCCTGACCTGACCCTGATCCAGAACCTAACCCTACCTCTAAACCTAACCGTAACCTAACCCTAACCGTAACCCTTAATTCTAATACTAACCCAAACCCTTAACCCTTAACTCTTAACCCTAACCCCTAATCCTAAACCAAACCCTAACGCTAACCCTTAACCCTAACCCTAACCCTAACATTACCACTAACCCTAACCCTAATATTAACACTAACCCTAACCCTAACTCGAACCCTAACCCAAACCCTAACCCAAACCCTAACCCTAAAACTAACAACCCTAACACTAACCCTAATAACCTTAACCTAACCCTAACTCTAACCCTAAAACTTAACCCTAAACCCTAACCCTAGCCCTAACCCTAACCCTAACACTAAACCTAACCCTAAACCTAACCCTAACCCTAATACTAACCCTAACCCTAAAACTAACACTAACCCTAAACCCGAACCCTAACCCTAACACTAACCCAAACCCTTAACCCATAAACCTAACCCTAAACATAAACCTAACAATAACACTAACAACCCTAATCTTAACCCTAACAATGCTAACCCTAACCCTAACCCTAATCCAAGCAACCCTAACCCTAACTACCCAAACCCTAACCCTAACCCTAACAACCCTAACTCTAATCCTAACAACGCTAACCCTAATGCTAACCCTAACTGTAACAACCCTAACTTTAACAACCCTACCCTAACCCTACCCCTAACCCTAACAACCCTAACCCTAACCTTACACCTTACCCTAACCCTAAAACTAACCCTTAACCCTAACCCTAACCCTAACCCTAATGCTAACCCTAACTGTAACAACGCTAACCTTAACAAGCCCACCTTAACCCTAACCCTAATCCTAACAACCCTAACTCTAACCCAAACAACCCTAACCCTAACCATAAACCTAACAACCCTAACCTTAACCCTAAACCTAACCCTAAACCTAACCCTTACCCTAACCCTTAACCTTAACAATAATCCTAACCCTAACCCTAACCCTAACCCTTAACCTTAACCCTAATCGTAACCCTGACCCTAAACCTAATCCTAACTCTAAGCCTAACACAATCCCAAACCCTAACCCTTAACCCTTAACCCTAAACCCTAACCTTAACCCTAACCCATAAACCTAACCCTTAACCCTAATCCTTACCCTAACCCTAACCCCTAATCCTAAACCTTACACTAACCCGAACCCTAACCCTTAACACTTAACCCTAACGCTAAACCTAACGCTATTCCTAACTCTAACCCTAACCCTAAACCCTAAACCTAACCCTAAACCTAACCTTAATCCTAACCCTAAGCCTAACACAAACCATAACCCTAACCCTTAACCCTTAACCTTAACCCCTAACCCTAATCCTAACCCCTAACCCTAACCCTTAACACTAACCCTAACCCTTAAGCCTAACCCTAACCCTAACCCTGACCCTGAACCTAACAATAATCCTAACCCTAATCATTACCCTAACCCTAACACTAAAACCTAACCCTAAAACCTAACCCTAAACCTAACCCTAACCCTAACCCTATCCCTAACCCTAACCCGAAGCATAAACCTAACCCTAAGCCTAAACCTAACCCTAACCCTAACCCTAACCGTAACCCTTAACCCTAACCCTAACCCTAACCGTAACCCTGACCTGACCCTGATCCAGAACCTAACCCTACCTCTAAACCTAACCGTAACCTAACCCTAACCGTAACCCTTAATTCTAATACTAACCCAAACCCTTAACCCTTAACTCTTAACCCTAACCCCTAATCCTAAACCAAACCCTAACGCTAACCCTTAACCCTAACCCTAACCCTAACATTACCACTAACCCTAACCCTAATATTAACACTAAACCTAACCCTAACTCGAACCCTAACCCAAACCCTAACCCTAAAACTAACAACCCTAACACTAACCCTAATAACCTTAACCTAACCCTAACTCTAACCCTAAAACTTAACCCTAAACCCTAACCCTAGCCCTAACCCTAACCCTAACACTAAACCTAACCCTAAACCTAACCCTAACCCTAATACTAACCCTAACCCTAAAACTAACACTAACCCTAAACCCGAACCCTAACCCTAACACTAACCCAAACCCTTAACCCATAAACCTAACCCTAAACATAAACCTAACAATAACACTAACAACCCTAATCTTAACCCTAACAATGCTAACCCTAACCCTAACCCTAATCCAAGCAACCCTAACCCTAACTACCCAAACCCTAACCCTAACCCTAACAACCCTAACTCTAATCCTAACAACGCTAACCCTAATGCTAACCCTAACTGTAACAACCCTAACTTTAACAACCCTACCCTAACCCTACCCCTAACCCTAACAACCCTAACCCTAACCATACACCTTACCCTAACCCTAAAACTAACCCTTAACCCTAACCCTAACCCTAACCCTAATGCTAACCCTAACTGTAACAACGCTAACCTTAACAAGCCCACCTTAACCCTAACCCTAATCCTAACAACCCTAACTCTAACCCAAACAACCCTAACCCTAACCATAAACCTAACAACCCTAACCTTAACCCTAAACCTAACCCTAAACCTAACCCTTACCCTAACCCTTAACCTTAACAATAATCCTAACCCTAACCCTAACCCTAACCCTTAACCTTAACCCTAATCGTAACCCTGACCCTAACTTTGACCCTAACACTAACCCTAACCTAACTCTAACACTAATCACTAATCCTAAACCTTACACTAACCCTAACCCTTAACCCTTAACCCTAACCCTAAACCTAACCCTATCCCTAACCCTAACCCTAACCCTGACCCTGACCCTAACACTTACTCTAACACTAATCCTAATCCTAGCCCTCAACCCTAACCCTAACATAAACCCTAACTCTAACCTTAACCCTAACCCTAACCCTAACACTAAACCTAACCCTAACCCTAACTCTAACACTAACTCTAACACTAACCGTGACACTTACCTTAACCCCAACCCTAACACTAACACTAAAAATATCCCTTAACTTTAACCCTAAACCTAACTCTATCTCTAACCCTAACCCTAACCTAACCCTAAACCTTAACCCTAACCATAACCCTAACCCTAAGCCTAACCCTAACCCTAACCCTAACACTTAACCCTTAACGCTAACCCTAACCCCTAACCCTAACCCTTACCTGAACCCTAAACCTAACCCTAACCCTAAAACAAAACCTAACACTAAGCCTAGGCCTAAACCTAAGCCTATGCCTAACCCTAACCCTAACCCTAACCATAATCCTAACCCTAACCCTAATCCTTAACCCTTAAGCCAAACCCTAGCTCTAACCCTAACCCTAACCATTTACCCTAACTCTAACCGTAACCCTAACCCTAAACCCTAACCCTAAAACCTAAACTTAACTCTAACCCTAAACCTAAGCCTAAGCCTAACCCTAACCCTAATCCTAACATTAACCCTAACCCTAACATTAGCCTAAGCCTAAACATAACCCTAACCCTAACACTAACCCTAAACCCAAACCTAACCCTAACCCTTAACACTAACACTAACACTAACCTTAACCATAACCCTAACCCTAACCCTGACCCTGACTCTGAACCTGAAGCTAAACTTAAGCCTAAGCCTAAACCTAAGCCTAAACATAACACTAAACCTAACCCTTAACCCTAAACCCTAACCCTAGTCTTAACCCTAAACCCTAACCCTAGCCTTAACCCTAACCCTAACACTAAACCTTAACCCTAACCCTAACCCTAACACTAACCCTAAACCCTAAACCTAATCCTAACCCTGACCCAAACCCTTATCCCTTAACCCTAACCACTAACACTAACCCTAAACTTAAATCTAACCCTAACCCTAACAACCCTAATCTTAACCCTAAAATTCCTAACACTATCCCTAACACTAACCCAAACAACCCGAACCCCAACTACCCAAACCCTACCCCTACCCCTAACCCTAACCCTAACCCTAACAACCCTAACCCTAATGCTAACCCTAATAACCCTAACCTTAACAACCCTACCCTAACCCTACCCTAACCCTAAACCTAACAACCCTAACCTTAACCCTAAACCGAAACCTAAACCTAACCCTAACCCTAACCCTAAGACTAAGCCTGAGACTAACACTAACCATAACCCTAACCCTAACCCTAACCCTAACCCTAACCTTAACCCTAACCTTAACCCTAATCCTAACCCTAACCCTAACCCTAACCCTAACCCTAATCTTAATTCTAACCCTAAGCCTAACCTTAACCTAACCCTAACACTTAACCCTTAACCCTTACTCTATCCCTAATCCTAACACTATTCTTAACCCTAACCCTAGTACTAAAGCCTAACCGTCACCCTAACCCTAAACCCTAACCCTAACACTAACACTAACCCTAAACCCTAACCCTAACCCTAACACTTACCCTAACCCAAAAACGAACCCTTAACCCTAACCCTAACACTAACCCTGACCCTGACCCTAAACCTGCCCCTGAACCTGCCCCTAACCCTAACCCTAACCCTAACCCTAACCCCTAACCCTAACCCTTACCTTAAAGATAAACCTAAATCTAACACTAACCCTAAACCTAACCCTAACACTAAGCCTAAGACTAACCCTAAGCCTAAGCCTTACCCTTAACCTAACCCTAAGACTAACCGTAATCTTAACCCTAACCCTAACCCTAACACTTAACCCTAACCCTAACACTAACCCTTAACCCTTAACCCTTAATCCTAACCCTAACACTAACCCTAACCCTAACCTTTATCCCTAACCCTAACCGTAACCCTGACCCTGACACTGACCTTGACCATAACCCTAACACTAACCCTAACCTAAACCTAACCCTAACCCCTAATCCTAAACCTTACACTAACCCTAACGCTAACCCTTAACACTTAACCCTAACCCTAAACCTAACCGTATACCTAACCCTAACCCTAACCCTAACCCTAAACAATAAACCTAACCCTAAATCTAACCCTAAGCCTAAAACAAACCCAAACCCTAACCCTTAACCCTTAACCCTAAACACTAACCTTAACCCTAACCCCTAATCCTAACCCTTAACCCTAATCCTAAGCCTAACCCTAACCCCTAATCCTAAACCTTACACTAACCCTAACCCTAACCCTTAACACTTAACCCTAACGCTAAACCTAACGCTATCCCTAACCCTAACCCTAACCCTAAACCCTAAACCTAACCCTAAACCTAACCCTAATCCTAACCCTAAGCCTAACACAAACCCTAACCCTAACCCTTAACCCTTAACCCTAACCCCTAACCCTAATCCTAACCCCTAACCCTAACCTTAACCTTTAAGCCTAACCCTAACCCTAACACTGACCCTGAACCTAACATTAACCCTAACCCTAATCATTACCCTAACACTAACCCTAAAACCTAACCTTAAAACCTAACCCTAAACCTAACCCTAACCCTAACCCTTAACCCTAACCCTAACCCTAACCGTAACCCTGACCCTGACCCTGATCCTGAACCTAACACTACCTCTAAACCTAACCGTAACCTAAACCTAACCGTAACCCTTAATTCTAATATTAACCCAAACCCTTAACCCTTAACCCTTAACCCTTAACCCTAACCCCTAATCCTAAACCAAACCCTAACGCTAACCCTTAACCCTAACCCTAACCCTAACCCTAACACTAACCCAAACCTTAACCCTAACCCAAACCCTAACCCTAAAACTAACAACCCTAACACTAACCCTAATAACCTTAACCCTAATGCTAACTCTAACCCTAAACCTTAACCCTAAACTCTAACCCTAGCCCTAACCCCAACCCTAACTCTAAACCTAACCCTAAACCTAACCGTACCCCTAACGCTAACCCTAACCCTAAAACTAACACTAACCCTAAACCCTAACCCTAACCCTAACACTAACCAAACCCTTAACCCATAACCCTAACCCTAAACTTAAACCTAACACTAACACTAACAACCCTAATCTTAACCCAAACAATGCTAACCCTATCCCTAACCCTAATCCAAGCAACCCTAACCCTAACTACCCAAACCCTAACCCTAACACTAACAACCCTAACTCTAATCCTAACAACCCTAACCCTAATGCTAACCCAAACTGTAACAACCCTAACATTAACAACCCTACCCTAACCCTACCCCTAACCCTAACAACCCTAACCCTAAACCTAAACCTTATCCTAACCCTAAAATTAACCCTTAACCCTAACCCTAACCCTAACCCTAATGCTAACCCTAACTGTAACAACGCTAACCTTAACAAGCCCACCTTAACCCTACCCCTAACCCTAACAACCCTAACTCTAACCCAAACAACCCTAACCCTAACCCTAACCCTAACCATAAACCTAACAACCCTAACCTTAACCCTAAACCTAACCCTAAACCTAACCCTTACCCGAACCCTTAACCTTAACACTAACCCTAACCTGAACCGTAACCCTGACCCTGACTTGGACCCTAACACTAACACTAACTTAACTCTAACCCTAAACACTAAACCTAAACATTACACTAACCCTAACCCTAATCCTTAACCCTTAACCCTAACCCTAAACCTAACCCTATCCCTAACCCTAACCCTAAACCTGACCCTGACCTTGACCTTAACACTTACACTAACACTAATCCTAAAACTAACCCTTAACCCTAACCCTAACACTAAAACTAACCCTAACGTTAACCCTAACCCTAACACTAACACTAACCCTAACCCTAACCCTAACCCTAACCCTAACACCATCCCTAACCTTACCCCTAACCCTAACCCTAAACCCTAACCATAACCCTTAACCCTAACCGTAACCCTGACCATGACCCTGAGTCTAAACCTAACGCTAACAACCCTAACCTTAACAACCCTAACCTTAACCCTAACCCAAACCCTACACCTAACCCTAACTCTAAGCCTAAGCCTGAGACTATCCCTGACCCTAACAACACTAACCCAAACCCTACACCTAACCCTAACCCTACGCCTAAGCCAGAGACTAACACTAACCCTAACCCTTACCCTAATCCTAACCCTAACCCTAAACCTAAACATAAGCTTAAGCCTAACCCTAAACCTTAACCCTTAACCCTAACCCTAACCATAACCATCACCATAACCATAACCCTAACACTAACAGTTACCCTAACCCTAACACTAACCCTAACCTTAACCCTAACCCTAATACTAAACCTAACCGTAACCCTTAAACCTAACCCTAACATAACCCTTAACCTTTAAACCTAACCCCTAATCCTAACCCTAAGCCTAAGGCTAACAGCCCTAATCCTAACTCTAACAATCCTAACCCTAACCCTAACCCAAACAACCCCAACACTAACTACCCAAACCCTACCCCTAATCCTAACCCTTAAAACCCTAACCCTAATACTAACAACCCTAACCTTAACGCTAACCCTAACCTTAACAACCCTAACCCTAACCCTAACAACCCTACCCTAACCCTACTCCTAACCCTAACAAACCTAACCCCAACTCGAACAACCCTAACCCTAACCCTAATCCTAACAACCCTAAACCTAACCCTAACAACCCTAACCCTAACAACCCTAACCCTAACAAACCTAACCTAAACCTAACCCTAACCCTACACGTAACCCTAACCCTAAGCCTAAGCCTGAGACTAACACTAACCCTAACCTTAAACCTAACCCTATTACTAAACCTAACCGTAACCCTTAAACCTAACCCTAACACAAACCCTTAACCCTTAACCCTAACCCCTAATCCTAACCCTAAACCTAACGCTAACAGCCCTAATCCTAACTCTAACAATCCTAACCCTAACCCTAACCCTAACCCAAACAACCCCAACACTAACTACCCAAACCCTACCCCTAATCCTAACCCTTAAAACCCTAACCCTAATACTAACAACCCTAACCTTAACGCTAACCCTAACCTTAACAACCCTAACCCTAACCCTAACAACCCTACCCTAACCCTACTCCTAACCCTAACAAACCTAACCCTAACTCGAACAACCCTAACCCTAACCCTAATCCTAACAACCCTAAACCTAACCCTAACAACCCTAAACCTAACAACCCTAACCCTAACAAACCTAACCTAAACCTAACCCTAACCCTACACGTAACCCTAACCCTAAGCCTAAGCCTGAGACTAACACTAACCCTAACCCTTACCCTAATGCTAACCCTAACCGTAACTCTAAACCTAAGCCTACGCCTAACCCTAAGCCTAAGCCTAAGCCTAGACCATAAACCTAACCCTAACGCTAACCCTAACCCTAAACCCTAACCCTAAAACTAACCCTAATTCTTACCCTAACCCTTACTCTAACCCTTAAACCTAATTTTAACCCTAACCCTAACCCTAACTCAAATCTTAAACCTAACCGTAACCTTTAACCCTAACCCTAACCCTAACCCAAACCCTTAACCCTTAACCCTAATGCCTAACCCTAACGTTAAACATAACCCTAGCAACCCTAATCCTAACTCTAACAATCCTAACACTAACACTAACCCAAACAACCCCAACACTAACTACCCAAACCCTAACTACCCAAACCCTAACCCTAACCCTAACAACCCTAACTCTAATCCTAACAACCCTAACCCTAATGCTAACCCAAACTGTAACAACCCTAACATTAACAACCCTACACTAACCCTACCCCTAACCCTAACAACCCTAACCCTAAACCTAAACCTTCCCCTAACCCTAAAATTAACCCTTAACCCTAACCCTAACCGTAACCCTAATGCTAACCCTAACTGTAACAACGCTAACCTTAACAAGCCCACCTTAACCCTACCCCTAACCCTAACAACCCTAACTCTAACCCAAAACAACCCTAACCCTAACCCTAACCATAAACCTAACAACCCTAACCTTAACCCTAAACCTAACCCTAAACCTAACCCTTACCCTAACCCTTAACCTTAAAACTAACCCTAACCCTAACCGTAACCCTGACCCTGACTTTGACCCTAACACTAACACTAACTTAACTCTAACCCTAAACACTAAACCTAAACATTACACTAACCCTAACCCTAACCCTTAACCCTTAACCCTAACCCTAAACCTAACCCTAAACCTAACCCTAA
>NW_027459522.1:0-235408 GCF_050624435.1 Tenrec ecaudatus
AGCCTAAGCCTAGGGGAGCCCTAGTCTAAGGCTAGGGGAGCCCTATCCTAAGGCTTGGGGAGCCCCAGCCCAAGGCTAGGGGAGACCTAGCCTTAGCCTAAGCCTAGGGGTGCCCTTGGCTAAGGCTAGGGGAGCACTAGCCTAAGGCTAGGGGAGCCCTAGCCTTAGCCTAAGCCTAGGGGTGCCCTAGCTTAAGGTTAGGGTTACACTACCCTAAGGCTAGGGGAACCATAGCCTAAGGTTCGGGGAACTCTAGCCTAAGGCTCGGGGAGCCCTAGTATAAGCCTAGGGGTGCCCTTACCTAACGCTAAGGGAGCGCTAGCCTTAGCCTAAGCCTAGGGGAGCCCTAGCCTAAGCCTAGGGGAGCCCTAGACTAAAGCTAGGGGAGCCCTATCCTAAGGCTAGGGGAACCATAGCCTTAGCCTAAACCTAGGGGTGCCCTAACCTAAGGCTAGAAAAGCCCTAGCCTAAGGCTAGGGGAGCCCTAGCCCAAGGCTAGGGGAGCCCTAGCCTAAGGCTAGGGGAGCCCTAGCCTTAGCCTAAGCCTAGGGGTGCCTAGCCTAAGCCTAGGAAAGCCCTAGCCCATGTCTAGGGGAGCCCTAGCCTAAGGCTAGGGGAGCCCTAGCTTAAGGATAGGGGAGCCCTAGCCTTAGCCGAAGCCTAGGGGTGCCCTATCCTAAGGATAGAGGAGCCCTAGCCTTAGCCTAAGCCTAGGGGTGCCATAGCCTAAGGCTAGGGGAGCACTAGCCTAAGGCTAGGGGAGCACTAGCCTAAGGCCAGGGGAGCCCTAGCCTTAGCCTAAGCCTAGGGGTGCCCTAGCCTAAGGCTAGGGGAGCCCTAGCCTAAGTCTCAGGGAGCCCTAGCCTTAGCCTAACCTAGGGGAGCCCTAGCCTAAGGCTAGAGGAGCCCTAGCCTTAACCTAAGCCTAGGGGTGCCATAGCCTAAGGTTAGGGGAGCCCTAACCTAAGGCTAGGGGTGCCCTAGCCTTAGCCTAAGCCTAGGGGTGCCCTAGCCTAAGGCTAGGGGAGCCGTACCTAAGGCTAGGGGAGCCTTAGCCTAAGGCTAGGGGAGCCCTAGCCTTAGCCTAAGCCTAGGGGTGCCCTATCCTAAGGCTAGAAAAGCCCTAGCCTAAGGCTAGGGGAGCCCTAGCCCAAGGCTAGGGGAGCCCTAGCCTAAGGCTAGGGGAGCCCTAGCCTTAGCCTAAGCCTAGGGGTTCCTTAGCCTAAGGCTAGGGGAGCCCTAGCCTAAGGCTAGGGGAGCCACAAATTAAGGCTAGGGGTGCCCTTGTCTAAGGCTAGGGGAGCACTAGCCTAAGGCTAGGGGAGCCGTAGCCTTAGCCTAAGCCTAGGGGAGCCCTAGCCTAAGACTAGGGGAGCACTAGCCTAAGGCTAGGGGAGCCCTAGCCTAAGGCTAGGTGTGCCCTAGCCTAAGGTTAGGGGAGCCCTAGCATAAGGCTAGGGGTGCCCTAGCCTAAGGCTAGGGGTGCCCTAGCCTAAGGCTAGGGGAGTCCTAGACTTAGCCTAAGCCTGCGGGTGCCCTAGCCTAAGGCTAGGGGAGCTCTAACCTAAGGATAGGGGAGCCCTAGCCTTAGCCTAAGCCTAGGGGAGCCCTAGCCTAAGGCTAGGGGATCCCTAGCCTTAACCTAAGCCTAGGGGTGCCATAGCCTAAGGCTAGGGGAGCCCTAACCTAAGGCTAGGGGTGCCCTAGCCTTAGCCTAAGCCTAGGGGTGCTCTAGCCTAAGGCTAGGGGAGCCCTAGCCTAAGGCTAGGGGAGCCTTAGCCTAAGGCTAGGGGAGGGGTAGCCTTAGCCTAAGCCTAGGGGTGCCCTAACCTAAGGCTAGAAAAGCCCTAGCCTAAGGCTAGGGTAGCCCTAGCCCAAGGCTAGGGGAGACCTAGCCTAAGGCTAGAGGAGCCTTAGCCTTAGCCTAAGCCTAGGCGTGCCTAGCCTAAGGCTAGGGGAGCCCTAGCCCAAGGCTAGGGGAGCCCTAGCCTAAGGCTAGGGGAGCCCTACCTTAGCCTAAGCCTAGGGGTGCCTAGCCTAAGGCTAGGGGAGCCCTAGCCAAGGTTAGGGGAGCCCTAGCCTAAGGCTAGGGGAGCCCTAGCCTTAGCCTAAGCCTAGGGGTGCCCTATCCTAAGGCTAGAGGAGCCCTAGCCTTAGCCTAAGCCTAGGGGTGCCCTAGCCTAAGGCTAGGGGAGCCCTAGCCCAAGGCTAGGGGAGCCCTAGCCTAAGGATAGGGGATCCCTAGCCTTAGACTAAGCTTAGGGGTGCCCTAGCCTAAGGCTAGGGGAGCCCTAGCCTAAGGCTAGGGGAGCCCTAGCCTTTGCCTAAGCCTAGGGGTGCCCTAGCCTAAGGCTAGTGGAGCCCTAGCCCAAGGCTAGGAGAGCCCTAGCCTAAGGCTAGGGGAGCCCTAGCCTTAGCCTAAGCCTATGGGTGCCTAGCCTAAGGCTAGGGGAGCACTAGCCTTAGTCTAGGGGAGCCCTAGCCATAGCCTAAGCCTAGGGGTGCCCTAGCCTAAGGTTAGGGGAACACTAGCCTAAGGCTCGGGGAGCCCTAGCCTAAGCCTAGGGGTGCCCTTACCTAACGCTAGGGGAGCACTAGCCTAAGCCTTGGAGTGCCCTAGCCTAAGGCTAGGGGTGCCCTAGTCTAAGGCTATGGGAGCAGTAGCCTAAGGCTAGGGGAGCCCTAGCCTTACCCTAAGCCTAGGGGAGCCCTAGCCTAAGACTAGGGGAGCCCTAGACTAAGGTTAGGGGAGCCCTAGCCTAAGGCTAGGTGTGCCCTTGCCTAAGGTTAGGGGAGCCCTAGCCTAAGGCTAGGGCTGCCCTAGCCTAAGGCTAGGGGAGTCCTAGATTTAGCCTAAGCCTACGGGTGCCCTAGCCTAAGGTTAGGGGAGCCCTAACCTAAGGGTAGGGGATCCCTAGCCTTAGCCTATGCCTAGGGGTGCCCTAGCCTAAGGCTAGGGGAGCCCTAGCCTTAGCCTAAGCCTAAAAGTGCCCTAGCCTAAGGCTAGGGGAGCGCTAGCCTTAGCCAGAGCCTAGGGGTGCCCTAACCTAAGGCTAGGGGAGCCCTAACCTAAGGCTAGGGAGCCCTAGCCTTAGCCTAAGCCTAGGGGAGCCCTAGCCTAAGGCTAGGGGAGCCCTAGCCTTAGCCTAAGCCTAGGGGTGCCCTAGCCTAAGGCTAGGGGATCCCTAGACTTAGCCTAAGCCTAGGGGTGCCCTAGCCTAAGGCGAGGGGACCCCTAGCTTTAGCCTAAGCCTAAAGGTGCCCTAACATAAGGCTAGGGGATCTCTAGCCTTGGCATAAGCCTACGGGTGCCCTAACGTAAGGCTAGTGGAGCCAGAGCCCAAGGCTCGGGGGCCCTAGCCTTAGCCTAAGCCTAAGGTAGCCCTAGCCTAAGGCTAGGGGAGCCCTACCTTAGCCTAAGCCTAGGGGTGCCCTAGCCTAAGGTTAGGGGAGCCCTAGCCCAAGGCTAGGGTAGCCCAAGCCTAAGGCTAGGGGAGCCCAAACCTAAGGCTAGGGGAGCCTTAGCCTTAGCCTAAGCCTAGGGGTGCCCTAGACTAAGGCTAGGGGAGCACTAGCCTAAGGCTAGGGGAACCCTAGCCTTAGCCTAAGCCTAGGGGTGCCCTAGCCTAAGGCTAGGGGAGCCCTAGCCTAAGTCTCAGGGAGCCGTAGCCATAGCCTAAGCCTAGGGGAGCCCTAGCCTAAGGGTAGGGGATCCCTAGCCTTAGCCTAAGTCTTGGGGTTCCATAGCCTAAGGCTAGGGGAGCCCTAAACTAAGGATAGGGGTGCCCTAGCCTTAGCCTAAGCCTAGGGGTGCCCAAGTCTAAGGCTACGGGAGCCCTAACCTAAGGCTAGGAAAGCCTTAGCCTAAGGCTAGGGAAGCCCTAGCCTTAGCCAAGGCCTAAAAGTGCCCTAGCCTAAGGCTTGGGGAGCGCTAGCTTTAGCCTAAACCTAGGGGTGCCCTAACCTAAGTCTAGAGAAGACCTAGCCTAAGGCTAGGGGAGCTCTAGCCTAAGGCTAGGGGAGCCCTAGCCTTAGCCTAAGTCTAGGGGTGCCCTAGCCTAAGGCTAGGGGAGCCGTAGCCTAAGGCTAGGGGAGCCTTAGCCTAAGGCTAGGGGAGCTCTAACCTTAGCCTAAGCCTAGGGGTGCCCTAACCTAAGGCTAGAAAAGCCCTAGCCTAAGGCAAGGGGAGCCCTAGCCCAAGGCTAGGGGAGCCCTAGCCCAAGGCTAGGGGAGCCCTAGGCTTAGCCTAAGCCTAGGGGTGCCTAGCCTAAGGCTAGGGGAGCCCTAGCCCAAGGCTAGGGGAGCCCTAGCCTAAGGCTAGGGAAGCCCTAACCTAAGGCTAGGGGAGCCCTAGCCTTATCGTAAGCCTAGGGGTGCCCTATCCTATGGCTAGAGGAGCCCTAGACTTAGCCTAAGCCTAGGGGTGCCCTAGCCTAAGGCTAGGGGAGCACTAGCCTGAGGCTATGGGAGCCCTAGCCTAAGGCAAGGGGAGACCTAGCCTTAGCCTAAGCCTAGGGGTGCCCTAGCCTAAGGCTAGGGGAGCCCTAGCCCAAGGCTAGGGGAGCCCTAGCCCAAGGCTAGGGGAGCCCTAGCCTAAGGCTAGGGGAGCCCTAGCCTTAGCCTAAGCCTAGGGTTGCCCTTGCCTAAGACTAGGGGAGCACTAGCCTAAGGCTAGGGGAGCTCTAGCCTTAGC
Organism: Tenrec ecaudatus; assembly: GCF_050624435.1. Lineage (NCBI taxonomy): Eukaryota > Metazoa > Chordata > Mammalia > Afrosoricida > Tenrecidae > Tenrec > Tenrec ecaudatus. Next base: position 4,694 of record NW_027459522.1, read on the forward strand.
CTAAGCCTAGGGGTGCCCTATCCTAAGGCTAGAGGAGCCCTAGCCTTAGCCTAAGCCTAGGGGTGCCCTAGCCTAAGGCTAGGGGAGCACTAGCCTAAGGCTAGGGGAGCCCTAGCCTTAGCCTAACCTAGGGGAGCCCTAGCCTAAGGCTAGAGGAGCCCTAGCCTTAACCTAAGCCTAGGGGTGCCATAGCCTAAGGTTAGGGGAGCCCTAACCTAAGGCTAGGGGTGCCCTAGCCTTAGCCTAAGCCTAGGGGTACCCTAGCCTAAGGCTAGGGGAGCCGTAGCCTAAGGCTAAGGGAGCCTTAGTCTAAGGCTTGGGGAGCCCTAGCCTTAGCCTAAGCCTAGGGGTGCCCTATCCTAAGGCTAGAAAAGCCCTAGCCTAAGGCTAGGGGAGCCCAAGCCCAAGTCTAGGGGAGCCCTAGCCTAAGGCTAGGGGAGCCCTAGCCCAAGACTAGGGGAGCCATAGCCTAAGGCTAGGGGAGCCCTAGCCTTAGCCTAAGCCTAGGCGTGCCTAGCCTAAGGCTAGGGGAGCCCTAACCCAAGGCTAGGGGAGCCCTAGCCTAAGGCTAGGGGAGCCCTAGCCTTAGCCTAAGCCTAGGGGTGCCTAGCCTAAGGCTAGGGGAGCCCTAGCCCAAGGCTAGGGGAGCCCTAGCCTAAGGCTAGGGGAGCCCTAACCTTAGCCTAAGCCAAGGGGTTCCCTAGCCTAAGGCTAGGGGAGCCCTAGCCTAAGGCTAGGGGATCCGCAAATTAAGGCTAGGGGTGCCCTAGTCTAAGGCTTGGGGAACACTAGACTAAGGCTAGGGGAGCCCTAGCCTTAGCCTAATCCTAGGGTAGCCCTAGCCTAAGACTAGGGGAGCACTAGCCTAAGGCTAGGGGAGCCCAAGCCTAAGCTAGGTGTGCCCTAGCCTAAGGTTAGGGGAGCCCTAGCATAAGGCTAGGGGTGCCCTAGCCTAAGGCTAGGGGAGTCCTAGACTTAGCCTAAGCCTACGGGTGCCCTAGCCTAAGGCTAGGGGAGCTCTAACCTAAGGCTAGGGGAGCCCTAGCCTTAGCCTAAGCCTAGGGGCGCCCAAGCCTAAGGCTAGGGGATCCCTAGCCTAAGGCTAGGGGAGCCTTAGCCTAAGGCTAGGGGAGCCCTAGCCTTAGCCTAAGCCTAAAAGTGCCCTAGCCTAAGGCTTGGGGAGCGCTAGCTTTAGCCTAAACCTAGGGGTGCCCTAACCTAAGTCTAGAAAAGACCTAGCCTAAGGCTAGGGGAGCCCTAGCCAAAGGCTAGGGGAGACCTAGCCTTAGCCTAAGCCTAAGGGTGCCCTAGCCTAAGGCTAGGGGAGCCCTAGCCTTAGCCTAAGCCTAGGGGTGCCCAAGCCTAAGGTTAGGGGTACACTAGCCTAAGGCTATGGGAGCCCTAGCCTAAGGCTCGGGGAGCCCTAGCCTTAGTCTAAGCCTAGGTGTGCCCTAGCCTAAGGCTAGGGGAGCCCTAACCTAAGGCTAGGGGAGCACTCGCCTTAGCCTTAGCCTAGGGGTGCCCTAGCCTAAGGTAAGGGGAGCCCTAGCCTAAGTCTCAGGGAGCCCTAGCCTTACCCTAAGCCTAGGGGTGCCCTAGCCTAAGGCTAGGGGAGCACTAGCCTAAGGCTAGGGGAGCCCTAGACTTAGCCTAAGCCTAGGGGTGCACTAGCCTAAGGCTAGGGAGCCCTAGCCTAAGTCTCAGGGAGCCCTAGCCTTAGCCTAAGCCTAGGGGAGCCTTAGCCTAAGGCTAGGGGAGCCCTAGCCTAAGCCTAAGCCTAAAAGTGCCCTAGCCTAAGGCTTGTGGAGCGCTAGCCTTAGCCTGAGCCTAGGAGTGCCCTAACCTAAGTCTAGAAAAGCCCTAGCCTAAGGCTAGGGGAGCCCTAGCCTAAGGATAGGGGAGCCCTAGCCTAAGGTTAGGGGAGCCCCAGCCCAAGGCTAGGGGAGCCCTAGCCTAAGGCTAGGGGAGACCTAGCCTTAGCCTAAGCCTAGGGGTGCCCTAGGCTAAGGCTAGGGGAGCACTAGCCTAAGGCTAGGGGAGCCCTAGCCTTAGCCTAAGCCTAGGGGTGCCCTAGCTTAAGGTTAGGGGAACACTACCCTAAGGCTAGGGGAGCCATAGCCTAAGGTTCGGGGAGCTCTAGCCTAAGGCACGGGGAGCCCTAGTGTAAGCCTAGGGGTGCCATTACCTAACTCGAGTGGAGCGCTAGCCTTAGCCTAAGCCTAGGGGAGCCCTAGCCTAAGCCTAGGGGAGCCGTAGACTAAGGCTCGCGGAGCCCTATCCTAAGGCTAGGGGAAACATAGCCTTAGCCTAAACCTAGGGGTGCCCTAGCCTAAGGCTAGGGGAGTGCTACCCTTAGCCCAAGCCTAGGGGTGCCCTAACCTAAGGCTAGGGGAGCCCTAGCCTAAGGCTAGGGGAGCCCTAGCCTTAGCCTAAGCCTACGGGTGCCCTAGCCTAAGGCTATGGGAGCCCTATCCTAAGGCTTGGGGAGCCCTCGCCTTAGCCGTAGCCTAGGGGTGCCCTAGCCTAAGGAAAGGGGAGCCCTAGCCTAAGTCTCAGGGAGCCCTAGCCTTAGCCTAAGCCTAGGGGTGCCCTAGCCTAAGGCTAGGGGAGCCCTAGCCTAAGGCTAGGGGAGCCCTAGCCTTAGCCTAATCCAAGGGGTGCCCTAGCCTAAGGCTAGGGGAGCCCCAGCCCAAGGCTAGGGGTGCCCTAGGCTAAGGCTAGGGGAGCACTAGCCTAAGGCTAGGGGAGCCCTAGTCTTAGCGTAAGCCTAGGGGTGCCCTAGCCTAAGGTTAGGGGAACACTACCGTAAGGCTAGGGGAGCCCTAGCCTAAGGTTCGGGGAGCTCTAGCCTAAGGCTCGGGGAGCCCTAGCGTAAGCCTAGGGGAGCCCTAGCCTAATCCTAGGGGAGCCCTAGACTAAGGCTAGGGGAGCCCTATCCTAAGGCTAGGGGAACCATAGCCTTAGCCTAAACCTAGGGGTGCCCCAGCCTAAGGCTAGGGGAGCCCTAACCTAAGGCTAGGGGAGCCCTAGCCTTAGCCTAAGGCTAGGGGAGCGCTAGCCTTAGCCCAAGCCTAGGGGTGCCCTAACCTAAGGCTAGGGGAGCCCTAGCCTAAGGCTAGGGGAGCCCTAGCCTTAGCCTAAGCCTACGGGTGCCCTAGCCTAAGGCTAGGGGAGACCTAACCTAAGGCTAGGGAGTCCTAGCCTTAGCCTAAGCCTAGGGGAGCACTAGCCTTAGCCTAAGCCTAAAGGTGCCCTAGCCTAAGGCGAGGGGATCCCTAGCCTTGGCCTAAGCCTAGGGGTGCCCTAACGTAAGGATAGGGGAGCCCTAGCCTAAGGCTAGGGGAGCCCTTTCCTTAACCTAAGCCTAGTGGTGCCCTAGCCTAAGGTTAGGGGAGCCCTATCCTAAGGCTAGGGGAGCCCTAGCCTTAGGCTAGGGGAGCCCTAGCCTTAGCCTCAGCCTTGGGGTGCCCTAGCCTAAGGCTAGGGGAGCCCTAGCCTAAGGCTAGGGGAGCCCCAGCCCAAGGCTAGGGGAGACCTAGCCTTAGCCTAAGCCTAGGGGTGCACTAGGCTAAGGCTAGGGGAGCACTAGCCTAAGGCTAGGGGAGCCCTAGCCTTAGCCTAAGCCTAGGGGTTCCCTAGCTTAAGGTTAGGGGAACACTACCCTAAGGCTAGGGGAGCCATAGCCTAAGGTTCGGGGAGCTCTAGCCTAAGGCTCGGGGAGCCCTAGTGTAAGCCTAGGGGTGCCCTTACCTAACGCTAAGGGAGCGCTAGCCTTAGCCTAAGCCTAGGGGAGCCCTAGCCTAAGCCTAGGGGAGCCCTAGACTAAGGCTAGGGGAGCCCTATCCTAAGGCTAGGGGAACCATAGCCTTTGCCTAAACCTAGGGGTGCCCTAGCCTAAGGCTAGGGGAGCCCTAACCTAAGGCTAGGGGAGCCCTAGCCTTAGCCTAATGCTAGGGGAGCGCTAGCCTTAGCCCAAGCCTAGGGGTGTCCTAACCTAAGGCTAGGGGAGCCCTAACCTAAGGCTAGGGAGCCCTAGCCTTAGCCTAAGCCTAGGGGAGCCCTAGCCTTAGCCTAAGCCTATAGGTGCCCTAGCCTAAGGCGAGGGGATCCCTAGCCTTGGCCTAAGCCTAGGAGTGCCCTAACGTAAGGATAGGGGAGCCCTAGCCTAAGGCTAGGGGAGCCCATGCCTTAACCTAAGCCTAGTGGTGCCCTAGCCTAAGGCTAGGGGAGCCCTATCCTAAGGCTAGCCGAGCCTTAGCCTTGGCCTAAGCCTAGGGGTGCCCTAGCCTAAGGCTAGGGGAGGACTAGACTAAGTCTAGGGGAGCCCTAGCCTTAGCCTAAGCCTAGGGGTGCCCTAGCCTAAGGCTAGGGGAGCCCTAGCCTAAGTCTCAGGGAGCCCTAGCCTTAGCCTAAGCCTAGGGGAGCCCTAGCCTAAGGGTAGGGGAGCCCTAGCCTTACCCTAAGCCTTGGGGTTCCATAGCCTAAGGCTAGGGGAGCCCTAACCTAAGGCTAGGGGTGCCCTAGCCTTAGCCTAAGGCTATGGGAGCCCTAGCCTTAGCCTAAGCCTAAAAGTGCCCTAGCCTAAGGCTTGGGTAGCGCTAGCTTTAGCGTAAGCCTAAGGGTGCCTTAACCTAAGTCTAGAAAAGCCCTAGCCTAAGGCTAGGGGAGCCCTAGCCTAAGGCTAGGGGAGCCCTAGCCTAAGGCTAGGGGAGCACTAGCCTAAGGCTAGGGGAGCCCTAGCCTTAGCTTAAGCCTAGGGGTGCCCTAGCCTAAGGTTAGGGGTACACTAACCTAAGGCTAGGGGAGACATAACCTAAGGTTCGGGGAGCCCTAGTAAGGCTCAGGGAGCCCTAGCCTTAGCCTAAGCCTATCGGTGCCCTAGCCTAAGGCTATGGGAGCCCTAGCCTAAGGCTCGTGGAGCCTTAGCCTTAGCCTAAGCCTAGGGGTGCCCTAACCTAAGGTTAGTGGAACACTAGCCTAAGGCTAGGGGAGCCATAGCCTAAGGTTCGGGGAGCCCTAGCCTAAGGCTCGGGGAGCCCTAGCCTAAGCTTAGGGGTGCCCTTACCTAACTCTAGGGGAGCACTAGCCTAAGCCTAGGAGTGCCCTAGCCCAAGGCTAGAGGAGCCCTAGCTTAAGGCTAGGGCTGTCTTAGCCTAAGGCTAGGGGAGCACTAACCAAAGGCTAGGGGAGCCCTAGCCTTAGCCTAAGCCTAGGGGAGCCCTAGTCTAAGGCTAGGGGAGCCCTATCCTAAGGCTTGGGGAGCCCCAGCCCAAGGCTAGGGGAGACCTAGCCTTAGCCTAAGCCTAGGGGTGCCCTTGGCTAAGGCTAGGGGAGCACTAGCCTAAGGCTAGGGGAGCCCTAGCCTTAGCCTAAGCCTAGGGGTGCCCTAGCTTAAGGTTAGGGTTACACTACCCTAAGGCTAGGGGAACCATAGCCTAAGGTTCGGGGAACTCTAGCCGAAGGCTCGGGGAGCCCTAGTATAAGCCTAGGGGTGCCCTTACCTAACGCTAAGGGAGCGCTAGCCTTAGCCTAAGCCTAGGGGAGCCCTAGCCTAAGCCTAGGGGAGCCCTAGACTAAAGCTAGGGGAGCCCTATCCTAAGGCTAGGGGAACCATAGCCTTAGCCTAAACCTAGGGGTGCCCTAACCTAAGGCTAGAAAAGCCCTAGCCTAAGGCTAGGGGAGCCCTAGCCCAAGGCTAGGGGAGCCCTAGCCTAAGGCTAGGGGAGCCCTAGCCTTAGCCTAAGCCTAGGGGTGCCTAGCCTAAGCCTAGGAAAGCCCTAGCCCATGTCTAAGGGAGCCCTAGCCTAAGGCTAGGGGAGCCCTAGCTTAAGGATAGGGGAGCCCTAGCCTTAGCCGAAGCCTAGGGGTGCCCTATCCTAAGGCCAGAGGAGCCCTAGCCTTAGCCTAAGCCTAGGGGTGCCATAGCCTAAGGCTAGGGGAGCACTAGCCTAAGGCTAGGGGAGCACTAGCCTAAGGCCAGGGGAGCCCTAGCCTTAGCCTAAGCCTAGGGGTGCCCTAGCCTAAGGCTAGGGGAGCCCTAGCCTAAGTCTCAGGGAGCCCTAGCCTTAGCCTAACCTAGGGGAGCCCTAGCCTAAGGCTAGAGGAGCCCTAGCCTTAACCTAAGCATAGGGGTGCCATAGCCTAAGGTTAGGGGAGCCCTCACCTAAGGCTAGGGGTGCCCTAGCCTTAGCCTAAGCCTAGGGGTGCCCTAGCCTAAGGCTAGGGGAGCCGTACCTAAGGCTAGGGGAGCCTTAGCCTAAGGCTAGGGGAGCCCTAGCCTTAGCCTAAGCCTAGGGGTGCCCTATCCTAAGGCTAGAAAAGCCCTAGCCTAAGGCTAGGGGAGCCCTAGCCCAAGGCTAGGGGAGCCCTAGCCTAAGGCTAGGGGAGCCCTAGCCTTAGCCTAAGCCTAGGGGTTCCTTAGCCTAAGGCTAGGGGAGCCCTAGCCTAAGGCTAGGGGAGCCACAAATTAAGGCTAGGGGTGCCCTTGTCTAAGGCTAGGGGAGCACTAGCCTAAGGCTAGGGGAGCCGTAGCCTTAGCCTAAGCCTAGGGGAGCCCTAGCCTAAGACTAGGGGAGCACTAGCCTAAGGCTAGGGGAGCCCTAGCCTAAGGCTAGGTGTGCCCTAGCCTAAGGTTAGGGGAGCCCTAGCATAAGGCTAGGGGTGCCCTAGCCTAAGGCTAGGGGTGCCCTAGCCTAAGGCTAGGGGAGTCCTAGACTTAGCCTAAGCCTGCGGGTGCCCTAGCCTAAGGCTAGGGGAGCTCTAACCTAAGGATAGGGGAGCCCTAGCCTTAGCCTAAGCCTAGGGGTGCCCTAGCCTAAGGCTAGGGGAGCCCTAGCCTTAGCCTAAGCCTTGGGGTTCCATAGCCTAAGGCTAGGGAAGCCCTAACCTAAGGCTTGGGGTGCCCTAGCCTTAGCCTAAGCCTAGGGGCGCCCAAGTCTAAGGCTAGGGGACCCCTAGCCTAAGGCTAGGGGAGCCTTAGCCTAAGGCTAGGGGAGCCCTAGCCTTAGCCTAAGCCTAAAAGTGCCCTAGCCTAAGGCTTGGGGAGCGCTAGCTTTAGCCTAAACCTAGGGGTGCCCTAACCTAAGTCTAGAAAAGACCTAGCCTAAGGCTCTGGGAGCCATAGCCAAAGGCTAGGGGAGCCCTAGCCTTAGCCTAAGCCTAAGGGTGCCCTAGCCTAAGGCTAGGGGAGCCCTAGCCTTAGCCTAAGCCTAGGGGTGCCCTAGCCTAAGGTTAGGGGTACACTAGCCTAAGGCTATGGGAGCCCTAGCCTAAGGCTCGGGGAGCCCTAGCCTTAGTCTAAGCCTAGGTGTGCCCTAGCCTAAGGCTAGGGGAGCCGTAACCTAAGGCTAGGGGAGCCCTCGCCTTAGCCTTAGCCTAGGGGTGCCCTAGCCTAAGGTAAGGGGAGCCCTAGCCTAAGTCTCAGGGAGCCCTAGCCTTAGCCTAAGCCTAGGGGAGCCTTAGCCTAAGGCTAGGGGAGCCCTAGCCTAAGTCTAAGCCTAAAAGTGCCCTAGCCTAAGGCTTGTGGAGCGCTAGCCTTAGCCTAAGCCTAGGAGTGCCCTAACCTAAGTCTAGAAAATCCCTAGCCTAATCCTAGGAGTGCCCTAACCTAAGTCTAGAAAAGCCCTAGCCTAAGGCTAGGGGAGCCCTAGCCTAAGGCTAGGGGAGCCCCAGCCTAAGGCTAGGGGAGCCCCAGCCTAAGGCTAGGGGAGCCCCAGCCCAAGGCTAGGGGAGCCCTAGCCTAAGGCTAGGGGAGACCTAGCCTTAGCCTAAGCCTAGGGGTGGCCTAGGCTAAGGCTAGGGGAGCACTAGCCTAAGGCTAGGGGAGCCCTAGCCTTAGCCTAAGCCTAGGGGTGCCCCAGCTTAAGGTTAGGGGAACACTACCCTAAGGCTAGGGGAGCCATAGCCTAAGGTTCGGGGAGCTCTATCCTAAGGCTCAGGGAGCCCTAGTGTAAGCCTAGGGTTGCCCTTACCTAACGCGAGGGGAGCCCTAGCCTTAGCCTAAGCCAAGCGGTGCCCTAGCCTAAGGCTAGGGGAGCCCCAGCCCAAGGCTAGGGGAGCCCTAGCCTAAGGCTAGGGGAGACCTAGCCTAAGGCTAGGGGAGACCTAGCCTTAGCCTAAGCTTAGGGGTGCCCTAGCCTAAGGCTAGGGGAGCCCTATCCTAAGGCTAGGGGAGCCCCAGCCCAAGGCTAGGGGAGACCTAGCCTTAGCCTAAGCCTAGGGGTGCCCTTGGCTAAGGCTAGGGGAGCACTAGCCTAAGGTTAGGGGAGCCCTTGCCTTAGCCTAAGCCTAGGGGTGCCTTAGCTTAAGGTTAGGGGAACACTACCCTAAGGCTAGGGGAGCCATAACCTAAGGTTCGGGGAGCTCTAGCCTAAGGCTCGGGGAGCCCTAGTATAAGCCTAGGGGTGCCCTTACCTAACGCTAAGGGAGCGCTAGCCTTAGCCTAAGCCTAGGGGAGCCCTAGCCTAAGCCTAGGGGAGCCCTAGACTAAGGCTAGGGGAGCCCTATCCTAAGTCTAGGGGAACCATAGCCTTAGCCTAAACCTAGGGGTGCCCTAACCTAAGGCTAGAAAAGCCCTAGCCTAAGGCTAGGGGAGCCCTAGCCCAAGGCTAGGGGAGCCCTAACCTAAGGCTAGGTGAGCCCTATCATAAGGCTAGGGGAGCCCTAGCCTTAGCCTAAGCCTAGGCGTGCCTAGCCTAAGGCTAGGGGAGCCCTAGCCCAAGGCTAGGGGAGCCCTAGCCTAAGGCTAGGGGAGCCCTAGCCTTAGCCTAAGCCTAGGGGTGCCTAGCCTAAGCCTAGGAGAGCCCTAGTCAAAGTCTAGGGGAGCCCTAGCCTAAGGCTAGGGGAGCCCTAGCCTTAGCCTAAGCCTAGGGGTGCCTAGCCTAAGCCTAGGAGAGCCCTAGTCAAAGTCTAGGGGAGCCCTAGCCTAAAGCTAGGGGAGCCCTAGCTTAAGGCTAGGGGAGCCCTAGCCTTAGCCTAAGCCTAGGGGTGCCCTATCCTAAGGCTAGAGGAGCCCTAGCCTTAGCCTAAGCCTAGGGGTGCCCTAGCCTAAGGCTAGGGGAGCACTAGCCTAAGGCTAGGGGAGCCCTAGCCTAAGGCCAGGGGAGCCCTAGCCTTAGCCTAAGCCTAGGGGTGCCCTAGCCTAAGCCTAGGGGTGCCATAACCTAAGCTTAGGGGTGCCATAGCCTAAGCCTAGGGGTGCCCTAGCCTTAGGCTAGTGGAGCCCTAGACTTAGCCTAAGCCTAGGGGTGCCCTAGCCTAAGGTTAGGGGAGCCCTAGCCTTAGCCTAAGCCTAAGGGTGCCTAGCCTAAGGCTAGGGGAGCCCTAGCCCAAGGCTAGGGGAGCCCTAGCCTAAGGCTAGGGGAGCCCTTACCTTAGCCTAAGCCTAGGGGTTCCTTAGCCTATGGCTAGGGGAGCCCTAGCCTAAGGCTAGGGGAGCCCCAAATTAAGGCTAGGGTTGCCCTAGTCTAAGGCTAGGGGAGTACTAACCTAAGGCTAGGGGAGCCCTAGCCTAAGGCTAGGTGTGCCCTAGCCTAAGGTTAGGGGAGCCCCAGCATAAGGCTAGGGGTGCCCTAGCCTAAGGCTAGGGGAGTCCTAGACTTAGCCTAAGCCTACGGGTGCCCTAGCCTAAGGCTAGGGGAGCTCTAACCTAAGGCTAGGGGAGCCCTAGCCTTAGCCTAAGCCTAGGGGTGCCCTAGCCTAAGACTAGGGGAGCCCTAGCCTTAGCCTAAGCCTTGGGGTTCCATAGCCTAAGGCTAGGGAAGCCCTAACCTAAGGCTAGGGGTGCCCTAGCCTTAGCCTAAGCCTAGGGGCGCCCAATTCTAAGGCTAGTGGACCCCTAGCCTAAGGCTAGGGGAGCCTTAGCCTAAGGCTAGGGGAGCCCTAGCCTTAGCCTAAGCCTAAAAGTGCCCTAGCCTAAGGCTTGGGGAGCGCTAGCTTTAGCCTAAACCTAGGGGTGCCCTAACCTAAGTCTAGAAAAGACCTAGCCTAAGGCTCGGGGAGCCCTAGCCAAAGGCTTGGGGAGCCCTAGCCTTAGCCTAAGCCTAAGGGTGCCCTAGCCTAAGTCTAGGGGAGCCCTAGCCTTAGACTAAGCCTAGGGGTGCCCTAGCCTAAGGTTAGGGTACACTAGCCTAAGGCTATGGGAGCCCTAGCCTAAGGCTCGGGGAGCCCTAGCCTTAGTCTAAGCCTAGGTGTGCCCTAGCCTAAGGCTAGGGGAGCCCTAACCTAAGGCTAGGGGAGCCCTCGCCTTAGCCTTAGCCTAGGGGTGCCCTAGCCTAAGGTAAGGGGAGCCCTAGCCTAAGTCTCAGGGAGCACTAGCCTTAGCCTAAGCCTAGGGGAGCCCTAGCCTAAGGTTAGGGGAGCACTAGCCTAAGGCTAGGGGAACCCTAGCCTTAGCCTAAGCCTAGGGGTCCCCTACCCTAAGGCTAGGGGAGCCCTAGCCTAAGTCTCAGGGAGCCCTAGCCTTAGCCTGAGCCTAGGGGAGCCTTAGCCTAAGGCTAGGGGAGCCCTAGCCTAAGCCTAAGCCTAAAAGTCTCCTAGCCTAAGGCTTGTGGAGCGCTAGCCTTAGCCTAAGCCTAGGAGTGCCCTAACCTAAGTCTAGAAAAGCCCTAGCCTAATCCTAGGAGTGCCCTAACCTAAGTCTAGAAAAGCCCTAGCCTAAGGCTAGGGGAGCCCTAGCCTAAGGCTAGGGGAGCCCTAGCCTAAGGCTAGGGGAGACCTAGCCTTAGCCTAAGCCTAGGGGTGCCCTAGGCTAAGGCTAGGGGAGCACTAGCCTAAGGCTAGGGGAGCCCTAGCCTTAGCCTAAGCCTAGGGGTGCCCCAGCTTAAGGTTAGGGGAACATTACCCCAAGGCTAGGGGAGCCATAGCCTAAGGTTCGGGGAGCTCTAGCCTAAGGCTCGGGGAGCCCTAGTGTAAGCCTAGGGTTGCCCTTACCTAACGCGAGGGGAGCGCTAGCCTTAGCCTAAGCCTAGGGGAGCCCTAGCCTAAGCCTAGGGGAGCCCTAGACTAAGGCTAGGGGAGCCCTATCCTAAGGCTAGGGGAACCATCGCCTTAGCCTAAACCTAGGGGTGCCCTAGCCTAAGGCTAGGGGAGCCCTAACCTAAGGCTAGGGGAGCCCTAGCCTTAGCTTAAGGCTAGGGGAGTGCTGCCCTTAGCCCAAGCCTAGGGGTGCCCTAACCTAAGTCTAGGGGAGCCCTAGCCTAAGGCTAGGGGAGCCCTAGCCTTACCCTAAGCCTACGGGTGCCCTAGCCTAAGGCTATGGGAGCCCTATCCTAAGGCTAGGGGAGCCCTCGCCTTAGCCTTAGCTTAGGGGTGTCCTAGCCTAAGGTAAGGGGAGCCCTAGCCTAAGTCTCAGGGAGCCCTAGCCTTAGGCTAAGCCTAGGGGTTCCCTAGCCTAAGGCTAGGGGAGCCCTAGCCTAAGGCTAGGGAAGCCCTAGCCTTAGCCTAAGCCAAGGGGTGCCCTAGCCTAAGGCTAAGGGAGCCCCAGGCCAAGGCTAGGGGAGCCCTAGCCTAAGGCTAGGGGAGCCCTAGCCTAAGGCTAGGGGAGCCCTAGCCTTAGCCTAAGCCTAGGGGTGCCCTAGGCTAAGGCTATGGGAGCACTAGCCTAAGGCTAGCGGAGCCCTAGTCTTAGCCTAAGCCTATGGGTGCCCTAGCCTAAGGTTAGGGGAACACTACCGTAAGGCTAGGGGAGCCATAGCCTAAGGTTCGGGGAGCTCTAGCCTAAGGTTCGGGGAGCCCTAGCGTAAGCCTAGGGGAGCCCTAGCCTAAGCCTAGGGGAGCCCTAGGCTAAGGCTAGGGGAGCCCTATCCTAAGGCTAGGGGAACCATAGCCTTAGCCTAAACCTAGGGTAGCCCTAGCCTAAGGCTAGGGGAGCCCTAACCTAAGGCTAGGGGAGCCCTAGCCTTAGCCTAAGGCTAGGGGAGCGCTAGCCTTAGCCCAAGCCTAGGGGTGCCCTAACCTAAGGGTAGGGGAGCCCTAGCCTAATGCTAGGGGAGCCCTAGCCTTAGCCTAAGCTTACGGGTGCCCTAGCCTAAGGCTAGGGGAGCCCTAACCTAAGGCTAGGGAGCCCTAGCCTTAGCCTAAGCCTAGGGGAGCCCTAGCCTTAGCCTAAGCCTAAAGGTGCCCTAGCCTAAGGCGAGGGGATCCCTAGCCTTGGCCTAAGCCTAGGGGTGCCCTAACGTAAGGATAGGGGAGCCCTAGCCTAAGGCTAGGGGAGCCATTGCCTTAACCTAAGCCTAGTGGTGCCCTAGCCTAAGGCTAGGGGAGCCCTATCCTAAGGCTAGGGGAGCCCTTGCCTTAGGCTAGGGGAGCCCTAGCCTTAGCCTAAGCCTAGGGGTGCCCTAGCCTAAGGCTAGGGGAGCCCTATCCTAAGGCTTGGGGAGCCCCAGCCCAAGGCTAGGGGAGACCTAGCCTTAGCCTAAGCCTAGGGGTGCCCTTGGCTAAGGCTAGGGGAGCACTAGCCTAAGGCTAGGGGAGCCCTAGCCTTAGCCTAAGCCTAGGGGTGCCCTAGCTTAAGATTAGGGTTACACTACCCTAAGGCTAGGGGAGCCATAGCCTAAGGTTCGGGGAGCTCTAGCCTAAGGCTAGGGGAGCCCTAGTATAAGCCTAGGGGTGCCCTTACCTAACGCTAAGGGAGCGCTAGCCTTAGCCTAAGCCTAGGGGAGCCCTACCCTAAGCCTAGGGGAGCCCTAGACTAAGGCTAGGGGAGCCCTATCCAAAGGCTAGGGAAACCATAGCCTTAGCCTAAACCTAGGGGTGCCCTAACCTAAGGCTAGAAAAGCCCTAGCCTAAGGCTAGGGGAGCCCTAGCCTTAGCCTAAGCCTAGGCGTGCCTAGCCTAAGCCTAGGAGAGCCCTAGCCCAAGTCTAGGGGAGCCCTAGCCTAAGGCTAGGCGAGCCCTAGCTTAAGGCTAGGGGAGCCCTAGCCTTAGCCTAAGCCTAGGGGTGCCCTATCCTAAGGCTAGAGGAGCCCTAGCCTTAGCCTAAGCCTAGGGGTGCCCTAGCCTAAGGCTAGGGAAGCACTAGCCTAAGGCTAGGGGAGCCCTAGCCTAAGGCCAGGGGAGCCCTAGCCTTAGCCTAAGCCTAGGGGTGCCCTAGCCTAAGGCTAGGGGAGCCCTAGCCTAAGTCTCAGGGAGCCCTAGCCTTAGCCTAACCTAGGGGAGCCCTAGCCTAAGGCTAGAGGAGCCCTAGCCTTAACCTAAGCCTAGGGGTGCCATAACCTAAGGTTAGGGGAGCCCTAACCTAAGGCTAGGGGTGCCCTAGCCTTAGCCTAAGCCTAGGGGTGCCCTAGCCTAAGGCTAGGGGAGCTGTAGCCTAAGGCTAGGGGAGACTTAGCCTAAGGCTAGGGGAGTCCTAGCCTTAGCCTAAGCATAGGGGTGCCCTATCCTAAGGCTAGAAAAGCCCTAGCCTAAGGCTAGGGGAGCCCTAGCCCAAGGCTAGGGGAGCCGTAGCCTAAGGCTAGGGGAGCCCTAGCCTTAGCCTAAGCCTAGGCGTACCTAGCCGAAGGTTAGGGGAGCCCTAGCCCAAGGCTAGGGGAGCCCTAGCCTAAGGCTAGGGGAGCCCTAGCCTTAGCCTAAGCCTAGGGGTGCCTAGCCTATGGCTAGGGGAGCCCTAGCCCAAGGTTAGGGGAGCCCTAGCCTAAGGCTAGGGGAGCCCTTACCTTAGCCTAAGCCTAGGGGTTCCTTAGCCTAAGGCTAGGGGAGCCCTAGCCTAAGGCGAGGGGAGCCCCAAATTAAGGCTATGGGTGCCCTAGTCTAAGGCTAGGGGAGCACTAGCCTAAGGCTAGGGGAGCCCTAGCCTTAGCCTAAGCCTAGGGGAGCCCAAGCCTAAGACTAGGGGAGCACTAGCCTAAGGCTAGGGGAGCCCTAGCCTAAGGCTAGGTGTGCCCTAGCCTAAGGTTAGGGGAGCCCTAGCATAAGGGTAGGGGTGCCCTAGCCTAAGGCTAGGGGAGTCCTAGACTTAGCCTAAGCCTACGGGTGCCCTAGCCTAAGGCTAGGGGAGCTCTAACCTAAGGCTAGGGGAGCCCTAGCCTTAGCCTAAGCCTAGGGGTGCCCTAGCCTAAGGCTAGGGGAGCCCTAGCCTTAGCCTAAGCCTTGGGGTTCCATAGCCTAAGGCTAGGGAAGCCCTAACCTAAGGCTAGGGGAGCCCTAGCCTTAGCCTAAGCCTAGGGGTGCCCTAGGCTAAGGCTATGGGAGCACTAGCCTAAGGCTAGCGGAGCCCTAGTCTTAGCCTAAGCCTATGGGTGCCCTAGCCTAAGGTTAGGGGAACACTACCGTAAGGCTAGGGGAGCCATAGCCTAAGGTTCGGGGAGCTCTAGCCTAAGGTTCGGGGAGCCCTAGCGTAAGCCTAGGGGAGCCCTAGCCTAAGCCTAGGGGAGCCCTAGGCTAAGGCTAGGGGAGCCCTATCCTAAGGCTAGGGGAACCATAGCCTTAGCCTAAACCTAGGGTAGCCCTAGCCTAAGGCTAGGGGAGCCCTAACCTAAGGCTAGGGGAGCCCTAGCCTTAGCCTAAGGCTAGGGGAGCGCTAGCCTTAGCCCAAGCCTAGGGGTGCCCTAACCTAAGGGTAGGGGAGCCCTAGCCTAATGCTAGGGGAGCCCTAGCCTTAGCCTAAGCTTACGGGTGCCCTAGCCTAAGGCTAGGGGAGCCCTAACCTAAGGCTAGGGAGCCCTAGCCTTAGCCTAAGCCTAGGGGAGCCCTAGCCTTAGCCTAAGCCTAAAGGTGCCCTAGCCTAAGGCGAGGGGATCCCTAGCCTTGGCCTAAGCCTAGGGGTGCCCTAACGTAAGGATAGGGGAGCCCTAGCCTAAGGCTAGGGGAGCCATTGCCTTAACCTAAGCCTAGTGGTGCCCTAGCCTAAGGCTAGGGGAGCCCTATCCTAAGGCTAGGGGAGCCCTTGCCTTAGGCTAGGGGAGCCCTAGCCTTAGCCTAAGCCTAGGGGTGCCCTAGCCTAAGGCTAGGGGAGCCCTATCCTAAGGCTTGGGGAGCCCCAGCCCAAGGCTAGGGGAGACCTAGCCTTAGCCTAAGCCTAGGGGTGCCCTTGGCTAAGGCTAGGGGAGCACTAGCCTAAGGCTAGGGGAGCCCTAGCCTTAGCCTAAGCCTAGGGGTGCCCTAGCTTAAGATTAGGGTTACACTACCCTAAGGCTAGGGGAGCCATAGCCTAAGGTTCGGGGAGCTCTAGCCTAAGGCTAGGGGAGCCCTAGTATAAGCCTAGGGGTGCCCTTACCTAACGCTAAGGGAGCGCTAGCCTTAGCCTAAGCCTAGGGGAGCCCTAGCCTAAGCCTAGGGGAGCCCTAGACTAAGGCTAGGGGAGCCCTACCCAAAGGCTAGGGAAACCATAGCCTTAGCCTAAACCTAGGGGTGCCCTAACCTAAGGCTAGAAAAGCCCTAGCCTAAGGCTAGGGGAGCCCTAGCCCAAGGCTAGGGGAGCCCTAGCCTAAGGCTAGGGGAGCCCTAGCCTTAGCCTAAGCCTAGGCGTGCCTAGCCTAAGCCTAGGAGAGCCCTAGCCCAAGTCTAGGGGAGCCCTAGCCTAAGGCTAGGCGAGCCCTAGCTTAAGGCTAGGGGAGCCCTAGCCTTAGCCTAAGCCTAGGGGTGCCCTATCCTAAGGCTAGAGGAGCCCTAGCCTTAGCCTAAGCCTAGGGGTGCCCTAGCCTAAGGCTAGGGAAGCACTAGCCTAAGGCTAGGGGAGCCCTAGCCTAAGGCCAGGGGAGCCCTAGCCTTAGCCTAAGCCTAGGGGTGCCCTAGCCTAAGGCTAGGGGAGCCCTAGCCTAAGTCTCAGGGAGCCCTAGCCTTAGCCTAACCTAGGGGAGCCCTAGCCTAAGGCTAGAGGAGCCCTAGCCTTAACCTAAGCCTAGGGGTGCCATAGCCTAAGGTTAGGGGAGCCCTAACCTAAGGCTAGGGGTGCCCTAGCCTTAGCCTAAGCCTAGGGGTGCCCTAGCCTAAGGCTAGGGGAGCTGTAGCCTAAGGCTAGGGGAGACTTAGCCTAAGGCTAGGGGAGTCCTAGCCTTAGCCTAAGCATAGGGGTGCCCTATCCTAAGGCTAGAAAAGCCCTAGCCTAAGGCTAGGGGAGCCCTAGCCCAAGGCTAGGGGAGCCGTAGCCTAAGGCTAGGGGAGCCCTAGCCTTAGCCTAAGCCTAGGCGTACCTAGCCGAAGGTTAGGGGAGCCCTAGCCCAAGGCTAGGGGAGCCCTAGCCTAAGGCTAGGGGAGCCCTAGCCTTAGCCTAAGCCTAGGGGTGCCTAGCCTATGGCTAGGGGAGCCCTAGCCCAAGGCTAGGGGAGCCCTAGCCTAAGGCTAGGGGAGCCCTTACCTTAGCCTAAGCCTAGGGGTTCCTTAGCCTAAGGCTAGGGGAGCCCTAGCCTAAGGCGAGGGGAGCCCCAAATTAAGGCTATGGGTGCCCTAGTCTAAGGCTAGGGGAGCACTAGCCTAAGGCTAGGGGAGCCCTAGCCTTAGCCTAAGCCTAGGGGAGCCCAAGCCTAAGACTAGGGGAGCACTAGCCTAAGGCTAGGGGAGCCCTAGCCTAAGGCTAGGTGTGCCCTAGCCTAAGGTTAGGGGAGCCCTAGCATAAGGGTAGGGGTGCCCTAGCCTAAGGCTAGGGGACTCCTAGACTTAGCCTAAGCCTACGGGTGCCCTAGCCTAAGGCTAGGGGAGCTCTAACCTAAGGCTAGGGGAGCCCTAGCCTTAGCCTAAGCCTAGGGGTGCCCTAGCCTAAGGCTAGGGGAGCCCTAGCCTTAGCCTAAGCCTTGGGGTTCCATAGCCTAAGGCTAGGGAAGCCCTAACCTAAGGCTAGGGGTGCCCTAGCCTTCGCCTAAGCCTAGGGGCGACCAAGTCTAAGGCTAGGGGACCCCTAGCCTAAGGCTTGGGGAGCGCTAGCTTTAGCCTAAACCTAGGGGTGCCCTAACCTAAGTCTAGAAAAGACCTAGCCTAAGGCTCAGGGAGCCCTAGCAAAAGGCTAGGGGAGCCCTAGCCTTAGCCTAAGCCTAAGGGTGCCCTAGCCTAAGGCTAGGGGAGCCCTAGCCTTAGCCTAAGCCTAGGGGTGCCCTAGCCTAAGGTTAGGGGTACACTAGCCTAAGTCTATGGGAGCCCTAGCCTAAGGCTCGGGGAGCCCTAGCCTTAGTCTAAGCCTAGGTGTGCCCTAGCCTAAGGCTAGGGGAGCCCTAACCTAAGGCTAGGGGAGCCCTCGCCTTAGCCTTAGCCTAGGGGTGCCCTAGCCTAAGGTAAGGGGAGCCCTAGCCTAAGTCTCAGGGAGCCCTAGCCTTAGCCTAAGCCTAGGGGAGCCTTAGCCTAAGGCTAGGGGAGCCTTAGCCTAAGGCTAGGGGAGCCCTAGCCTAAGCCTAAGCCTAAAAGTGCCCTAGCCTAAGGCTTGTGGAGCGCTAGCCTTAGCCTAAGCCTAGGAGTGCCCTAACCTAAGTCTAGAAAAGCCCTAGCCTAATTCTAGGAGTGCCCTAACCTAAGTCTAGAAAAGCCCTAGCCTAAGGGTAGGGGACCCCTAGCCTAAGGCTAGGGGAGCCCTAGCCTAAGGCTAGGAGAGCCTTAGCCTAAGGCTAGGGGAGCCCCACCCCAAGGCTAGAGGAGCCCTAGCCTAAGGCTAGGGGAGACCTAGCCTTAGCCTAAGCCTAGGGGTGTCCTAGGCTAAGGCTAGGGGAGCACTAGCCTAAGGCTAGGGGAGCCCTAGCCTTAGCCTAAGCCTAGAGGTGCCCCAGCTTAAGGTTAGGGGAACACTACCCTAAGGCTAGGGGAGCCATAGCCTAAGGTTCGGGGATCTCAAGCCTAAGGCTCGGGGAGCCCTAGTGTAAGCCTAGGGTTGCCCTTACCTAACGCGAGGGGAGCGCTAGCCTTAGCCTAAGCCTAGGAGAGCCCTAGCCTAAGCCTAGGGGAGCCCTAGACTAAGGCTAGGGGCGCCCTATCCTAAGGCTAGGGGAACCATAGCCTTAGCCTAAACCTAGGGGTGCCCTAGCCTAAGGCTAGGGGAGCCCTAACCTAAGGCTAGGGGAGCCCTAGCCTTAGCTTAAGGCTAGGGGAGTGCTGCCCTAAGCCCAAGCCTAGGGGTGCCCTAACCTAAGGCTAGGGGAGCCCTAGCCTAAGGCTAGGGGAGCCCTAGCCTTAGCCTAAGCCTACGGGTGCCCTAGCCTAAGGCTAGGGGAGCCCTAACCTAAGGCTAGGGAGCCCTAGCCTTAGCCTAAGCCTAGGGGAGCCCTAGCCTTAGCCTAAGCCTAAAGGTGCCCTAGCCTAAGGCGAGGGGATCCCTAGCCTTGGACTAAGCCTAGGGGTGCCCTAACGTAAGGATAGGGGAGCCATAGCCTAAGGCTAGGGGAGCCCTTTCCTTAACCTAAGCCTAGTGGTGCCCTAGCCTAAGGCTAGGGGAGCCCTATCCTAAGGCTAGGGGAGCCCTAGCCTTAGGCTAGGGGAGCCCTAGACTTAGCCTAAGCCTAGGGGTGCCCTAGCCTAAGGCTAGGGGAGCCCTAGCCTAAGGCTAGGGTAGCCCAGCCCAAGGCTAGGGGAGACCTAGCCTTAGCCTAAGCCTAGCGGTGCCCTAGGCTAAGGCTAGGGGAGCACTAGCCTAAGGCTAGGGAAGCCCTAGCCTTAGCCTAAGCCTAGGGGTGCCCTAGCTTAAGGTTAGGGGAACACTACCCTAAGGCTAGGGGAGCCATAGCCTAAGGTTCGGGGAGCTCTAGCCTAAGGCTCGGGGAGCCCTAGTGTAAGCCTAGGGGTGCCCTTACCTAACGCTAAGGGAGCCCTAGCCTTAACCTAAGCCTACGGGTGCCCTAGCCTAAGGCTAGGGGAGCCCGAACCTAAGGCTAGGGAGCCCTAGCCTTAGCCTAAGCCTAGGGGAGCCCTAGCCTTAGCCTAAGCCTAGGGGAGCCCTAGCCTAAGGCTAGGGGAGCACTAGCCTAAGGCTAGGGGAACCCTATCCTTAGCCTAAGCCTAGGGGTCCCCTAGCCTAAGGCTAGGGGAGCCCTAGCCTAAGTCTCAGGGAGCCCTAGCCTTTGCCTAAGCCTAGGGGAGCCTTAGCCTAAGGCTAGGGGAGCCCTAGCCTAAGCCTAAGCCTAAAAGTGCCCTAGCCTAAGGCTTGTGGAGCGCTAGCCTTAGCCTAAGCCTAGGAGTGCCCTAACCAAAGTCTAGAAAAGCCCTAGCCTAATCCTAGGAGTGCCCTAACCTAAGTCTAGAAAAGCCCTAGCCTAAGGCTAGGGGAGCCCTAGCCTAAGGCTAGGGGAGCCCTAGCCTAAGGCTAGGGGAGCCCCAGCCCAAGGCTAGGGGAGCCCTAGCCTAAGGCTAGGGGAGACCTAGCCTTAGCCTAAGCCTAGGGGTGCCCTAGGCTAAGGCTAGGGGAGCACTAGCCTAAGGCTAGGGGAGCCCTAGCCTTAGCCTAAGCCTAGGGGTGCCCCAGCTTAAGGTTACGGGAACACTACCCTAAGGCTAGGGGAGCCATAGCCTAAGGTTCGGGGAGCTCTAGCCTAAGGCTCGGGGAGCCCTAGTTTAAGCCTAGGGTTGCCCTTACCTAACGCGAGGGGAGCGCTAGCCTTAGCCTAAGCCTAGGGGAGCCCTAGCCTAAGCCTAGGGGAGCCCTAGACTAAGGCTAGGGGAGCCCTATCCTAAGGCTAGGGGAACCATAGCCTTAGCCTAAACCTAGGGGTGCCTTAGCCTAAGGCTAAGGGAGCCCGAACCTAAGGCTAGGGGAGCCCTAGCCTTAGCCTAAGCCTACGGGTGCCCTAGCCTAAGGCTAGGGGAGCCCGAACCTAAGGCTAGGGAGCCCTAGCCTTAGCCTAAGCCTACGGGTGCCCTAGCCTAAGGCTAGGGGAGCCCTAGCCTAAGTCTCAGGGAGCCCTAGCCTTAGCCTAAGCCTAGGGGAGCCCTAGCCTAAGGCCAGGGGAGCCCTAGCCTTAGCCTAAGCCTAGGGGTGCCCTAGCCTAAGGCTAGGGGAGCCCTAGCCTTAGCCTAACCTAGGGGTGCCCTAGCATAAGGCTAGGGGAGCCCTAGCCTAAGGCTAGGGGAGCCCTAGCCTAAGGCTAGGGGAGCCCTAGCCTTAGCATAAGCCTAGGGGTGCCCTGGCCTAAGGCTAGGGGAGCCCTAGCCCAAGGCTTGGGTAGCTCTAGCCTAAGGCTAGGGGAGCCATAGCCTAAGGCTAGGGGACCCTAGCCGTAGCCTAAACCTAGGGGTGCCCTAGCCTAAGCCTAGGGTTGCCCTAGCCTAAGTCTAGGGGAGCACTAGCCTAAGGCTAGGGGAGCCCTAGCCTTAGCCTAAGCCTAGGGGTGCCCTAGCCTAAGGCTAGGGGAGCCCTAGCCTTAGCCTAAGCCTAGGGGTGCCCTAGCCTAAGGCTAGGGGATCTCTAGCCAAGGCTAGGGGAGCCCTAGCCTAAGGCTAGGGGAGCCCTAGCCTTAGCCTAAGTCTAGGGGTGCCTAGCCTAAGGCTAGGGGAGCACTAGCCTAAAGCTAGGGGAGCCCTAGCCTTAGCCTAAGCCTAGGGGTGCCCTAGCCTAAGGCTAGAGGAGCCCTAGCCTTAGCAAAAGCCTAGGGGTGCCCTAGCCTAAGGCTAAGGGAGCCCTAGCCTTAGCCTAAGCCTAGGGGTGCCCTAGACTAAGGCTAGGGGAGCCCTAGCCTTAGCCTAAGCCTAGGGGTGCCTAGCCTAAGGCTAGGGGAGCACTAGCCTAAGGCTAGGGGAGCCCTAGCCATAGCCTAAGCCTAGGGGTGCCCTAGCCTAAGGTTAGGGGAACACTAGCCTAAGGCTAGGGTTGCAATAGCCTAAGGTTCGGGGAGCCCTCGCCGAAGGCTCAGGGAGCCCTAGCCTAAGCCTAGGGGTGCCCTTACCTAACGCTATGGGAGCGCTAGCCTAAGCCTTGGAGTACCCTAGCCTAAGGCTAGGGGAGCCCTAGATTAAGGCTAGGGGTGCCCTAGCCTAAGGCTAGGGGAGCCCTAGCCTTAGCCTAAGCCTAGGGTAGCCCTAGCCTAAGACTAGGGGAGCCCTAGCCTAAGGCTAGGGGAGCCCTAGCCTTAGCCTAAACCTAGGTGTGCCCTAGCCGAAGTCTAAGGGAGCCCTAGCCTTAGCCAAAGCCTTGGGGTGCCCTAGGCTAAGCCTACGGGTGCCCTAGCCTAAGGCTAGGGGAGCCCTAACCTAAGGCTAGGGGAGCCCTAGCCTAAGGCTAGGGGAGCCCTAACCTAAGGCTAGGGGAGCCCTAGCCTTAGCCTAAACCTAGGGGAGCCCTAGTCTAAGGCTAGGGGAGCCCTAGCCTAAGGCTAGGGGAGCCCTAGCCTTAGCCTAAGCCTAAAGGTGCCCTAGTCTAAGCCTAGGGGATCCCTAGCTTTGGCCTAAGCCTAGGGGTGCCCTAACGTAAGGCTAGGGGAGCCCTAGCCTAAGGTTAGGGGAGATCTAGCCTTAGCCTAAGCCTTGGGGTGCCCTAACCAAAGGCTAGGGGAGCCCTAGCCTAAGGTTGGGGGAGCATTAGCCTAAGACTAGGGGAGCCCTAGCCTTAGCCTAAGCCTAGGGGTGCGCTAGCCTAAGGCCAAGGGAGCCCTAGCCCAAGGCTAGGGTAGCTCTAGCTAAGGCTAGGGGAGCCATAGCCTAAGGCTAGGGGAACCCTAGCCTTAGCCTAAGCCTAGGGGTGCCCTAGCCTAAGCTTAGGGGTGCCCTAGCCTAAGGCTAGGGGATCTCTAGCCAAGGCTAGGGGAGCCCTAGCCTAAGGCTAGGGGAGCCCTAGCCTTAGCCTAAGCCTAGGGGTGCCTAGCCTAAGGCTAGGGGAGCACTAGCCTAAAGCTAGGGGAGCCCTAGCCTTAGCCTAAGCCTACGGGTGCCCTAGCCTAAGGCTAGGGGAGCCCTAACCTAAGGCTAGGGAGCCCTAGCCTTAGCCTAAGCCTAGGGGAGCCCTAGCCTTAGCCTAAGCCTAAAGGTGCCCTAGCCTAAGGCGAGGGGATCCCTAGCCTTGGACTAAGCCTAGGGGTGCCCTAACGTAAGGATAGGGGAGCCATAGCCTAAGGCTAGGGGAGCCCTTTCCTTAACCTAAGCCTAGTGGTGCCCTAGCCTAAGGCTAGGGGAGCCCTATCCTAAGGCTAGGGGAGCCCTAGCCTTAGGCTAGGGGAGCCCTAGACTTAGCCTAAGCCTAGGGGTGCCCTAGCCTAAGGCTAGGGGAGCCCTAGCCTAAGGCTAGGGTAGCCCAGCCCAAGGCTAGGGGAGACCTAGCCTTAGCCTAAGCCTAGCGGTGCCCTAGGCTAAGGCTAGGGGAGCACTAGCCTAAGGCTAGGGAAGCCCTAGCCTTAGCCTAAGCCTAGGGGTGCCCTAGCTTAAGGTTAGGGGAACACTACCCTAAGGCTAGGGGAGCCATAGCCTAAGGTTCGGGGAGCTCTAGCCTAAGGCTCGGGGAGCCCTAGTGTAAGCCTAGGGGTGCCCTTACCTAACGCTAAGGGAGCCCTAGCCTTAGCCTAAGCCTACGGGTGCCCTAGCCTAAGGCTAGGGGAGCCCGAAACTAAGGCTAGGGAGCCCTAGCCTTAGCCTAAGCCTAGGGGAGCCCTAGCCTTAGCCTAAGCCTAGGGGAGCCCTAGCCTAAGGCTAGGGGAGCACTAGCCTAAGGCTAGGGGAACCCTATCCTTAGCCTAAGCCTAGGGGTCCCCTAGCCTAAGGCTAGGGGAGCCCTAGCCTAAGTCTCAGGGAGCCCTAGCCTTTGCCTAAGCCTAGGGGAGCCTTAGCCTAAGGCTAGGGGAGCCCTAGCCTAAGCCTAAGCCTAAAAGTGCCCTAGCCTAAGGCTTGTGGAGCGCTAGCCTTAGCCTAAGCCTAGGAGTGCCCTAACCAAAGTCTAGAAAAGCCCTAGCCTAATCCTAGGAGTGCCCTAACCTAAGTCTAGAAAAGCCCTAGCCTAAGGCTAGGGGAGCCCTAGCCTAAGGCTAGGGGAGCCCTAGCCTAAGGCTAGGGGAGCCCCAGCCCAAGGCTAGGGGAGCCCTAGCCTAAGGCTAGGGGAGACCTAGCCTTAGCCTAAGCCTAGGGGTGCCCTAGCCTAAGGCTAGGGGAGCACTAGCCTAAGGCTAGGGGAGCCCTAGCCTTAGCCTAAGCCTAGGGGTGCCCCAGCTTAAGGTTACGGGAACACTACCCTAAGGCTAGGGGAGCCATAGCCTAAGGTTCGGGGAGCTCTAGCCTAAGGCTCGGGGAGCCCTAGTTTAAGCCTAGGGTTGCCCTTACCTAACGCGAGGGGAGCGCTAGCCTTAGCCTAAGCCTAGGGGAGCCCTAGCCTAAGCCTAGGGGAGCCCTAGACTAAGGCTAGGGGAGCCCTATCCTAAGGCTAGGGGAACCATAGCCTTAGCCTAAACCTAGGGGTGCCTTAGCCTAAGGCTAAGGGAGCCCGAACCTAAGGCTAGGGGAGCCCTAGCCTTAGCCTAAGCCTACGGGTGCCCTAGCCTAAGGCTAGGGGAGCCCGAACCTAAGGCTAGGGAGCCCTAGCCTTAGCCTAAGCCTACGGGTGCCCTAGCCTAAGGCTAGGGGAGCCCTAGCCTAAGTCTCAGGGAGCCCTAGCCTTAGCCTAAGCCTAGGGGTGCCCTAGCATAAGGCTAGGGGAGCCCTAGCCTAAGGCTAGGGGAGCCCTAGCCTTAGCATAAGCCTAGGGGTGCCCTGGCCTAAGGCTAGGGGAGCCCTAGCCCAAGGCTTGGGTAGCTCTAGCCTAAGGCTAGGGGAGCCATAGCCTAAGGCTAGGGGACCCTAGCCGTAGCCTAAACCTAGGGGTGCCCTAGCCTAAGCCTAGGGTTGCCCTAGCCTAAGGCTAGGGGAGCACTAGCCTAAGGCTAGGGGAGCCCTAGCCTTAGCCTAAGCCTAGGGGTGCCCTAGCCTAAGGCTAGGGGAGCCCTAGCCTTAGCCTAAGCCTAGGGGTGCCCTAGCCTAAGGCTAGGGGATCTCTAGCCAAGGCTAGGGGAGCCCTAGCCTAAGGCTAGGGGAGCCCTAGCCTTAGCCTAAGTCTAGGGGTGCCTAGCCTAAGGCTAGGGGAGCACTAGCCTAAAGCTAGGGGAGCCCTAGCCTTAGCCTAAGCCTAGGGGTGCCCTAGCCTAAGGCTAGGGGAGCCCTAGCCTTAGCCTAAGCCTAGGGGTGCCTAGCCTAAGGCTAGGGGAGCACTAGCCTAAGGCTAGGGGAGCCCTAGCCATAGCCTAAGCCTAGGGGTGCCCTAGCCTAAGGTTAGGGGAACACTAGCCTAAGGCTAGGGTTGCAATAGCCTAAGGTTCGGGGAGCCCTCGCCGAAGGCTCAGGGAGCCCTAGCCTAAGCCTAGGGGTGCCCTTACCTAACGCTATGGGAGCGCTAGCCTAAGCCTTGGAGTACCCTAGCCTAAGGCTATGGGAGCCCTAGATTAAGGCTAGGGGTGCCCTAGCCTAAGGCTAGGGGAGCCCTAGCCTTAGCCTAAGCCTAGGGTAGCCCTAGCCTAAGACAAGGGGAGCCCTAGCCTAAGGCTAGGGGAGCCCTAGCCTTAGCCTAAACCTAGGTGTGCCCTAGCCGAAGTCTAAGGGAGCCCTAGCCTTAGCCAAAGCCTTGGGGTGCCCTAGGCTAAGCCTACGGGTGCCCTAGCCTAAGGCTAGGGTAGCCCTAACCTAAGGCTAGGGGAGCCCTAGCCTAAGGCTAGGGGAGCCCTAACCTAAGGCTAGGGGAGCCCTAGCCTTAGCCTAAACCTAGGGGTGCCCTAGCCTAAGGCTAGGGGAGCCCAAGCATTAGCCTAAGCCTAGGGGAGCCCTAGTCTAAGGCTAGGGGAGCCCTAGCCTAAGGCTAGGGGAGCCCTAGCCTTAGCCTAAGCCTAAAGGTGCCCTAGTCTAAGCCTAGGGGATCCCTAGCTTTGGCCTAAGCCTAGGGGTGCCCTAACGTAAGGCTAGGGGAGCCCTAGCCTAAGGTTAGGGGAGACCTAGCCTTAGCCTAAGCCTTGGGGTGCCCTAACAAAAGGCTAGGGGAGCCCTAGCCTAAGGTTGGGGGAGCATTAGCCTAAGACTAGGGGAGCCCTAGCCTTAGCCTAAGCCTAGGGGTGCGGTAGCCTAAGGCCAAGGGAGCCCTAGCCCAAGGCTAGGGTAGCTCTAGCTAAGGCTAGGGGAGCCATAGCCTAAGGCTAGGGGAACCCTAGCCTTAGCCTAAGCCTAGGGGTGCCCTAGCCTAAGCTTAGGGGTGCCCTAGCCTAAGGCTAGGGGATCTCTAGCCAAGGCTAGGGGAGCCCTAGCCTAAGGCTAGGGGAGCCCTAGCCTTAGCCTAAGCCTAGGGGTGCCTAGCCTAAGGCTAGGGGAGCACTAGCCTAAAGCTAGGGGAGCCCTAGCCTTAGCCTAAGCCTAGGGGTGCCCTAGCCTAAGGCTAGAGGAGCCCTAGCCTTAGCAAAAGCCTAGGGGTGCCCTAGCCTAAGGCTAAGGGAGCCCTAGCCTTAGCCTAAGCCTAGGGGTGCCCTAGCCTAAGGCTAGGGGAGCCCTAGCCTTAGCCTAAGCCTAGGGGTGCCTAGCCTAAGGCTAGGGGAGCACTAGCCTAAGGCTAGGGGAGCCCTAGCCATAGCCTAAGCCTAGGGGTGCCCTAGCCTAAGGTTAGGGGAACACTAGCCTAAGGCTAGGGTTGCAATAGCCTAAGGTTCGGGGAGCCCTCGCCGAAGGCTCAGGGAGCCCTAGCCTAAGCCTAGGGGTGCCCTTACCTAACGCTATGGGAGCGCTAGCCTAAGCCTTGGAGTACCCTAGCCTAAGGCTAGGGGAGCCCTAGATTAAGGCTAGGGGTGCCCTAGCCTAAGGCTAGGGGAGCCCTAGCCTTAGCCTAAGCCTAGGGTAGCCCTAGCCTAAGACTAAGGGAGCCCTAGCCTAAGGCTAGGGGAGCCCTAGCCTTAGCCTAAACCTAGGTGTGCCCTAGCCGAAATCTAAGGGAGCCCTAGCCTTAGCCAAAGCCTTGGGGTGCCCTAGGCTAAGCCTACGGGTGCCCTAGCCTAAGGCTAGGGTAGCCCTAACCTAAGGCTAGGGGAGCCCTAGCCTAAGGCTAGGGGAGCCCTAACCTAAGGCTAGGGGAGCCCTAGCCTTAGCCTAAACCTAGGGGTGCCCTAGCCTAAGGCTAGGGGAACCCTAGCCTAAGGCTAGGGGAGCCCAAGCATTAGCCTAAGCCTAGGGCAGCCCTAGTCTAAGGCTAGGGGAGCCCTAGCCTAAGGCTAGGGGAGCCCTAGCCTTAGCCTAAGCCTAAAGGTGCCCTAGTCTAAGCCTAGGGGATCCCTAGCTTTGGCCTAAGCCTAGGGGTGCCCTAACGTAAGGCTAGGGGAGCCCTAGCCTAAGGTTAGGGGAGACCTAGCCTTAGCCTAAGCCTTGGGGTGCCCTAACCAAAGGCTAGGGGAGCCCTAGCCTAAGGTTGGGGGAGCATTAGCCTAAGACTAGGGGAGCCCTAGCCTTAGCCTAAGCCTAGGGGTGCGCTAGCCTAAGGCCAAGGGAGCCCTAGCCCAAGGCTAGGGTAGCTCTAGCTAAGGCTAGGGGAGCCATAGCCTAAGGCTAGGGGAACCCTAGCCTTAGCCTAAGCCTAGGGGTGCCCTAGCCTAAGCTTAGGGGTACCCTAGCCTAAGGCTAGGGGAGCACTAGCCTAAGGCTAGGGGAGCCCTAGCCTTAGCCTAACCATAGGGGTGCACTAGCCTAAGGCTAGGGGAGCCCTAGCCTAAGTCTCAGGGAGACCTAGCCTTAGCCTAACCTAGGGGAGCCCTAGCCTAAGGCTAGGGGAGCCCTAGCCTTATCCTAAGCCTAGGGGTGCCCTAGCCTAAGGTTAGGCGAACACTCCCCTAAGACTAGGGGAGCCATAGCCTAAGGTTCGGGGAGCTCTAGCCTAAGGCTCGGGGAGCCCTAGCGTAAGCCTAGGGGTGCCCTTACCTAACGCTAGAGGAGCTCTATCCATAGCCTAAGCCTAGGGGAGCCCTAGCCTAAGCCTAGGGGAGCCCTAGACTAAGGTTAGGGGAACCCTATCCTAAGGTTAGGGGAACCATAGCCTTAGCCTAAACCTAGGGGTGCCCTAGCCTAAGGCTAGGGGAGCCATAACCTAAGGCTAGGGGAGCCCTAGCCTTAGCCTAAGGCTAGGGGATCGCTAGCCTTAGCCCAAGCCTAGGGGTGCCCTAACCTAAGGCTAGGGGAGCCCTAGCCTAAGGCTAGGGGAACCCTAGCCTTAGCCTAAGCCTACGGGTGCCCTAGCCTTAGGCTAGGGGAGGTCTAACCTAAGGCTAGGGAGCCCTAGCCTTAGCCTAAGGCTAGGGGAGCCCTAGCCTTATCCTAAGCCTAAAGGTGCCCTAGCCTAAGGCGAGGAGATCCCTAGCCTTGGCCTAAGCATAGGGCTGCCCTAACGTAAGGATAGGGGAGCCCTAGCCTAAGGCTAGGGGAGCCCTTGCCTTAACTTAAGCCTAGTGGTGCCCTAGCCTAAGGCTAGGGGATCCCTATCCTAAGGCTAGGGGAGCCCTAGCCTTAGGCTAGGGGAGCCCTAGCCTTAGCCTAAGCCTAGAGGTGCCCTAGCCTAAGGCTAGGGGAGCCCCAGCCCAAGGCTAGGGGAGCCCTAGCCTAAGGCTAGGGGAGACCTAGCCTTAGCCTAAGCCTAGGGGTGCCCTAGGCTAAGGCTAGGGGAGCACTAGCCTAAGGCTAGGGGAGCCCTAGCCTTAGCCTAAGCCTAGGGGTGCTCTAGCTTAAGGTTAGGGGAACACTACCCTAAGGCTATGGGAGCTATAGCCTAAGGTTCGGGGAGCTCTAGCCTAAGGCTCGGGGAGCCCTAGTGTAAGCCTAGGGGTGCCCTTACCTAACGCGAGGGGAGCGCTAGCCTTAGCCTAAGCCTAGGGGAGCCCTAGCCTAAGCCTAGGGGAGCCCTAGACTAAGCCTAGGGGTGCCCTAGCCTAAGGCTAGGGGAGCCCCAGCCCAAGGCTAGGGGAGCCCTAGCCTAAGTCTAGGGGAGACCTAGCCTTAGCCTAAGCCTAGGGGTGCCCTAGGCTAAGGCTAGGGGAGCACTAGCCTAAGGCTAGGGGAGCACTAGCCTAAGGCTAGGGGAGCCCTAGCCTTAGCCTAAGCCTAGGGGTGCCCTAGCCTAAGGTTAGGGGAACACTACCGTAAAGCTAGGGGAGCCATAGCCTTAGGTTCGGGGAGCTCTAGCCTAAGGCTCGGGGAGCCCAAGCGTAGGCCTAGGGGAGCCCTAGCCTAAGCCTAGGGGAGCCCTAGACTAAGGCTAGGGGAGCCCTATCCTAAGGCTAGGGGAACCATAGTCTTAGCCTAAACCTAGGGGTGCCCTAGCCTAAGGCTAGGGGAGCCCTAACCTAAGGCTAGGGGAGCCCTAGCCTTAGACTAAGGCTAGGGGAGCGCTAGCCTTAGCCCAAGCCTAGGGGTGCCCTAACCTAAGGCTAGGGGAGCCCTAGCCTAAGGCTAGGGGAGCCCTAGCCTTAGCCTAAGCCTACGGGTGCCCTAGCCTAAGGCTAGGGGAGCCCTAACCTAAGGCTAGGGAGCCCTAGCCTTAGCCTAAGCCTAGGGGAGCCCTAGCCTTAGCCTAAGCCTAAAGGTGCCCTAGCCTAAGGCGAGGGGATCCCTAGCCTTGGCCTAAGCCTAGGGGTGCCCTAACGTAAGGATAGGGGAGCCCTAGCCTAAGGCTAGGGGAGCCCTTGCCTTAACCTAAGCCTAGTGGTGCCCTAGCCTAAGGCTAGGGGAGCCCTATCCTAAGGCTAGGGGAGCCCTAGCCTAAGGCTAGGGGAGCCCCAAATTAAGGCTAGGGGTGCCCTAGTCTAAGGCTAGGGGAGCACTAGCCTAAAACTAGGGGAGCCCTAGCCTTAGCCTAAGCCTAGGGGAGCCCTAGCCTAAGACTAGGGGAGCACTAGCCTAAGGCTAGGGGAGCCCTAGCCTAAGGCTAGGTGTGCCCTAGCCTAAGGTTAGGGGAGCCCTAGCATAAGACTAGGGGTGCCCTAGCCTAAGGCTAGGGGAGTCCTAGACTTAGCCTAAGCCTACGGGTGCCCTAGCCTAAGCCTAGGGGTGCCCTAGCCTAAGGCTAGGGGAGCCCTAGCCTTAGCCTAAGCCTTGGGGTTCCATAGCCTAAGGCTAGGGAAGCCCTAACCTAAGGCTAGTGGTGCCCTAGCCTTAGCCTAAGCCTAGGGGTGCCCAAGTCTAAGGCTAGGGTAGCCCTAGACTTAGCCTAAGCCTAGGGGTGCCCTAGCCTAAGGCTTGGGGAGCGCTAGCTTTAGCCTAAACCTAGGGGTGCCCTAACCTAAGTCTAGAAAAAGCCTAGCCCAAGGCTCGGGGAGCCCAAGCCAAAGGCTTGGGGAGCCCTAGCCTTAGCCTAAGCCTAAGGGTGCCCTAGCCTAAGGCTAGGGGAGCCCTAGCCTTAGCCTAAGCCTAGGGGTGCCCTAGCCTAAGGTTAGGGGTACACTAGCCTAAGGCTATGGGAGCCCCAGATTAAGGCTCGGGGAGCCCTAGCCTTAGTCTAAGCCTAGGTGTGCCCTAGCCTAAGGCTAGGGGAGCCCTAACCTAAGGCTAGGGGAGCCCTCGCCTTAGCCTTAGCCTAGGGGTGCCCTAGCCTAAGGTAAGGGGAGCCCTAGCCTAAGACTCAGGGAGCCCTAGCCTTAGCCTAAGCCTAGGGGAGCCCTAGCCTAAGGCTAGGGGAGCACTAGCCTAAGGCTAGGGGAACCCTAGCCTTAGCCTAAGCCTAGGGGTCCCGTACCCTAAGGCTAGGGGAGCCCTAGCCTAAGTCTCAGGGAGCCCTAGCCTTAGCCTAAGCCTAGGGGAGCCTTAGCCTAAGGCTAGGGGAGCCCTAGCCTAAGCCTAAGCCTAAAAGTCTCCTAGCCTAAGGCTTGTGGAGCGCTAGCCTTAGCCTAAGCCTAGGAGTGCCCTAACCTAAGTCTAGAAAAGCCCTAGCCTAATCCTTGGAGTGCCCTAACCTAAGTCTAGAAAAGCCCTAGCCTAAGGCTAGGGGAGCCCTAGCCTAAGGCTAGGGGAGCCCTAGCCTAAGGCTAGTGGAGACCTACCCTTAGCCTAAGCCTAGGGGAGCCCCACCTTAAGGTTAGGGGAACACTACCCTAAGGCTAGGGGAGCCATAGCCTAAGGTTCGGGGAGCTCTAGCCTAAGGCTCGGGGAGCCCTAGTGTAAGCCTAGGGTTGCCCTTACCTAACGCGAGGGGAGAGCTAGCCTTAGCCTAAGCCTAGGGGAGCCCTAGCCTAAGCCTAGGGGAGACCTAGACTAGGGCTAGGGGAGCCCTATCCTAAGGCTAGGGGAAACATAGCCTTAGCCTAAACCTAGGGGTGCCCTAGCCTAAGGCTAG
This sequence comes from Tenrec ecaudatus, assembly GCF_050624435.1. Taxonomy (NCBI): domain Eukaryota; kingdom Metazoa; phylum Chordata; class Mammalia; order Afrosoricida; family Tenrecidae; genus Tenrec; species Tenrec ecaudatus. The sequence continues at coordinate 34,887 of NW_027459522.1, forward strand.
GGGAGCCCTAACCTAAGGCTAGGGGAGCCCTAGCCTTAGCTTAAGGCTAGGGGAGTGCTGCCCTTAGCCCAAGCCTAGGGGTGCCCTAACCTAAGGCTAGGGGAGCCCTAGCCTAAGGCTAGGGGAGCCCTAGCCTTAGCCTAAGCCTACGGGTGCCTAAGCCTAAGGCTATGGGAGCCCTATCCTAAGGCTAGGGGAGCCCTCGCCTTAGCTTTAGCCTAGGGGTGCCCTAGCCTAAGGTAAGGGGAGCCCTAGCCTTAGCCTAAGCCAAGGGGTCCCCTAGCCTAAGGCTAGGGGAGCCCCAGCCCAAGGCTAGGGGAGCCCTAGCCTAAGGCTAGGGGAGCCCTAGCCTAAGGCTAGGGGAGACCTAGCCTTAGCCTAAGCCTAGGGGTGCCCTAGGCTAAGGCTAGGGGAGCACTAGCCTAAGGCTAGGGGAGCCCTAGTCTTAGCTTAAGCCTAGGGGTGCCCTAGCCTAAGGTTAGGGGAACACTACCGTAAGGCTAGGGGAGCCATAGCCTAAGGTTCGGGGAGCTTTAGCCTAAGGCTCGGGGAGCCCTAGCGTAAGCCTAGGGGAGCCCTAGCCTAAGCCTAGGGGAGCCCTAGACTAAGGCTAGGGGAGCCCTATCCTAAGGCTAGGGGAACCATAGCCTTAGCCTAAACTTAGGGGTGCCCTAGCCTAAGGCTAGGGGAGCCCTAACCTAAGGCTAGGGGAGCCCTAGCCTTAGCCTAAGGCTAGGGGAGCGCTAGCCTTAGCCCAAGCCTAGGGGTGCCCTAACCTAAGGCTAGGGGAGCCCTAGCCTAAGGCTAGGGGAGCCCTAGCCTTAGCCTAAGCCTACGGGTGCCCTAGCCTAAGGCTAGTGGAGCCCTAACCTAAGGCTAGGGGAGCCCTAGCCCAAGGCTGGGGGAGCCCTAGACTAAGGCTAGGGGAGCCCTAGCCTTAGCCTAAGCCTAGGCGTGCCTAGCCTAAGGCTAGGGGAGCCCTAGCCCAAGGCTAGGGGAGCCCTAGCCTAAGGCTAGGGGAGCCCTAGCCTTAGCCTAAGCCTAGGGGTGCCTAGCCTAAGCCTAGGAGAGCCCTAGCCCAAGTCAAGGGGAGCCCTAGCCTAAGACTAGGGGAGCCCTAGCTTAAGGCTAGGGGAGCCCTAGCCTTAGCCTAAGCCTAGGGGTGCCCTATCCTAAGGCTAGAGGAGCTCTAGCCTTAGCCTAAGCCTAGGGGTGCCCTAGCATAAGGCTAGGGGAGCACTAGCCTAAGGCTAGCGGAGCCCTAGCCTAAGGCCAGGGGAGCCCTAGCCTTAGCCTAAGCCTAGAGGTGCCCTAGCCTAAGGCTAGGGGAGGCCTAGCCTAAGTCTCAAGGAGCCCTAGCCTTAGCCTAACCTAGGGGAGCCCTAGCCTAAGGCTAGAGGAGCCCTAGCCTTAACCTAAGCCTAGGGGTGCCATAGCCTAAGGTTAGGGGAGCCCTAACCTAAGGCTAGGGGTGCCCTAGCCTTAGCCTAAGCCTAGGGGTGCCCTAGCCTAAGGCTAGGGGAGCCGTAGCCTAAGGCTAGGGGAGCCTTAGCCTAAGGCTAGGGGAGCCCTAGCCTTAGCCTAAGCCTAGGGGTGCCCTATCCTAAGGCTAGAAAAGCCCTAGCCTAAGGCTAGGGGAGCCCTAGCCCAAGGCTAGGGGAGCCCTAGCCTAAGGCTAGGGGAGCCCTAGCCTTAGCCTAAGCCTAGGCGTGCCTAGCCGAATGTTAGGGGAGCCCTAGCCCAAGGCTAGAGGAGCCCTAGCCTAAGTCTAGGGGAGCCCTAGCCTTAGCCTAAGCCTAGGGGTGCCTAGCCTACGGCTAGGGGAGCCCTAGCCCAAGGATAGGGGAGCCCTATCCTAAGGCTAGGGGATCCCTTACCTTAGCCTAAGCCTACGGGTGCCCTAGCCTAAGGCTAGGGGAGCTCTAACCTGAGGCTAGGGGAACCCTAGCCTTAGCCTAAGCCTAGGGGAGCCCTGGCCTAAGGCTAGGGGAGCCCTAGCCTTAGCCTAAGCCTTGGGGTTCCATAGCCTAAGGCTAGGGAAGCCCTAACCTAAGGCTAGGGGTGCCCTAGCCTTACCCTAAGCCTCGGGGCGCCCAAGTCTAAGGCAAGGGGACCCCTAGCCTAAGGCTAGGGGAGCCTTAGCCTAAGGCTAGGGGAGCCCTAGCCTTAGCCTAAGCCTAAAAGTGCCCTAGCCTAAGGCTTGGGGAGCGCTAGCTTTAGCGTAAACCTAGGGGTGCCCTAACCTAAGTCTAGAAAAGACCTAGCCTAAGGCTCGGGGAGCCCTAGCCAAAGGCTAGGGGAGCCCTAGCCTTAGCCTAAGCCTAAGGGTGCCCTAGCCTAAGGCTAGGGGAGCCCTAGCCTTAGCCTAAGCCTAGGGGAGCCCTAGCCTAAGGTTAGGGTTACACTAGCCTAAGGCTATGGGAGCCCTAGCCTAAGGCTCGGGGAGCCCTAGCCTTAGTCTAAGCCTAGGTGTGCCCTAGCCTAAGGCTAGGGGAGCCCTAACCTAAGGCTAGGGGAGCCCTCGCCTTAGCCTTAGCCTAGGGGTGCCCTAGCCTAAGGTAAGGGGAGCCCTAGCCTAAGTCTCAGGGAGCCCTATCCTTAGCCTAAGCCTAGGGGAGCCCTAGCCTAAGGCTAGGGGAGCACTAGCCTAAGGCTAGGGGAACCCTAGCCTTAGCCTAAGCCTAGGAGTCCCCTATCCTAAGGCTAGGGAAGCCCTAGCCTAAGTCTCAGGGAGCCCTAGCCTTAGCCTAAGCCTAGTGGAGCCTTAGCCTAAGGCTAGGGGAGCCCTAGCCTAAGCCTAAGCCTAAAAGTGTCCTAGCCTAAGGCTTGTAGAGCGCTAGCCTTTGCCTAAGCCTAGGAGTGCCCTAACCTAAGTCTAGAAAAGCCCTAGCCTAATCCTAGGAGTGCCCTAACCTAAGTCTAGAAAAGCCCTAGCCTAACTAGGGGAGCCCTAGCCTAAGGCTAGGGGAGCCCTAGCCCAAGGCTAGGGGAGCCCTAACCTAAGGCTAGGGGAGACCTAGCCTTAGCCTAAGCCTAGGGGTGCCCTAGGCTAAGGCTAGGGGAGCACTAGCCTAAGGCTAGGGGAGCACTAGCCTTAGCCTAAGCCTAGGGGTGCCCCAGCTTAAGGTTAGGGGAACACTACCCTAAGGCTAGGGGAGCCATAGCCTAAGGTTCGGGGAGCTCTAGCCTAAGGCTCGGGGCGCCCTAGTGTAAGCCTAGGGTTGCCCTTACCTAACGCGAGGGGAGCGCTAGCCTTAGCCTAAACCTAGGGGAGCCCTAGCCTAAGCCTAGGGGAGCCCTAGACTAAGGCTAGGGGAGCCCTATTCTAAGGCTAGGGGAACCATAGCCTTAGCCTAAACCTAGGGGTGCCCTAGCCTAAGGCTAGGGGAGCCCTAACCTAAGGCTAGGGGAGCCCTAGCCTTAGCTTAAGGCTAGGGGAGCGCTAGCCTTAGCCCAAGCCTAGGGGTGCCCTAACCTAAGGCTAGGGGACCCCTAGCCTAAGGCTAGGGGAGCCATAGCCTTAGCCTAAGCCTACGGGTGCCCTAGCCTAAGGCTAGGGAGCCCTAGCCTTAGCCTAAGCCTAGGGGAGCCCTAGCCTTAGCCTAAGCCTAAAGGTGCCTTAGCCTAAGGCGAGGGGATCCCTAGCCTTGGCCTAAGCCTAGGGGTGCCCTAACGTAAGGATAGGGGAGCCCTAGCCTAAGGCTAGGGGAGCCCTTGCCTTAACCTAAGCCTAGTGGTGCCCTAGCCTAAGGCTAGGGGAGCCCTATCCTAAGGCTAGGGGAGCCCTAGCCTTAGGCTACGGGAGCCCTAGCCTTAGCCTAAGCCTAGGGGTGCCCTAGCCTAAGGCTAGGGGAGCCCTATCCTAAGGCTAGGGGAGCCCAACCCAAGGCTAGGGGAGACCTAGCCTTAGCCTAAGCCTAGGGATGCCCTTGGCTAAGGCTAGGGGAGCACTAGCCTAAGGCTAGGGGAGCCCTAGCCTTAGCCTAAGCCTAGGGGTGCCCTAGCTTAAGGTTAGGGTTACACTACCCTAAGGCTAGGGGAGCCATAGCCTAAGGTTCGGGGAGCTCTAGCCTAAGGCTCGGGGAGCCCTAGTATAAGCCTAGGGGTGCCCTTACCTAACGCTAATGGAGCGCTAGCCTTAGCCTAAGCCTAGGGGAGCCCTAGCCTAAGCCTAGGGGAGCCCTAGACTAAGGCTAGGGGAGCCCTATCCTAAGGCTAGGGGAACCATAGCCTTAGCCTAAACCTAGGGGTGCCCTAGCCTAAGGCTAGGGGAGCCCTAACCTAAGGCTAGGGGAGCCCTAGCCTTAGCCTAAGGCTAGGGGAGCGCTAGCCTTAGCCCAAGCCTAGGGGTGCCCTAACTTAAGGGTAGGGGAGCCCTAGCCTAAGGCTAGGGGAGCCCTAGCTTTAGCCTAAGCCTACGGGTGCCCTAACCTAAGGCTAGGGGAGCCTTAGCCTAAGCCGAGGGAGCCCTAGCCTTAGCCTAAGCCTAGTGGTGCCCTAGCTTAAGGCTAGGGGAGCCCTATCCTAAGGCTAGCGGAGCCCTAGCCTTAGGCTAGGGGAGCCCTAGCCTTAGCATAAGCCCAGGGGTGCCCTAGCCTAAGGCTAGGGGAGGACTAGACTAAGGCTAGGGGAGCCCTAGCCTTAGCCTAAGCCTAGGGGTGCCCTAGCCTAAGGCTAGGGGAGCCCTAGCCTAAGTCTCAGGGAGCCCTAGCCTTAGCCGAAGCCTAGGGGAGCCCTAGCCTAAGGGTAGGGGAGCCCTAGCCTTAGCCTAAGCCTTGGCGTTCCATAGCCTAAGGCTAGGGGAGCCCTAACCTAAGGCTAGGGGTGCCCTAGCCTTAGCCTAAGCTTAGGGGTGCCCTAACCTAAGGCTAGGGGAGCCCTAGCCTAAGGATAGGGGAGCCTTAGCCTAAGGCTATGGGAGCCCTAGCCTTAGCCTAAGCCTAAAAGTGCCCTAGCCTAAGGCTTGGGGAGCGCTAGCTTTAGCGTAAGCCTAAGGGTGCCCTAACCTAAGTCTAGAAAAGCCCTAGCCTAAGGCTAGGGGAGCCCTAGCCTAAGGCTAGGGGAGCACTAGCTTAAGGCTAGGGGAGCCCTAGCCTTAGCCTAAGCCTAGGGGTGCCCTAGCCTAAGGTTAGGGGTACACTAACCTAAGGCTAGGGGAGCCATACCCTCAGGTTCGGGGAGCCCAGTAAGGCTCAGGGAGCCCTAGTCTTAGCCTAAGCCTATCGGTGCCCTAGCCTAAGGCTATGGGAGCCCTAGCCTAAGGCTTGGGGAGCCCTAGCCTTAGCCTAAGCCTAGGGGTGCCCTACCCTAAGGTTAGTGGAACACTAGCCTAAGGCTAGGGGAGCCAAAGCCTAAGGTTCGGGGAGCCCTAGCCTAAGGCTCGGGGAGCCCTAGCCTAAGCTTAGGGGTGCCCTTACCTAACGCTAGGGGAGCACTAGCCTAAGCCTAAGCCTAGGGGAGCCCTAGTCTAAGGCTAGGGGAGCCCTAGCCTAAAGCTAGGGGAGCCCTAGCCTTAGCCTAAGCCTAGGGGTGCCCTAGCCTAAGGTTAGGAGAACACTAGCCTAAGGCTAGGGGAGCAATAGCCTAAGGTTCGGGGAGCCCTCGCCGAAGGCTCGGGGAGCCCTAGCCTAAGCCTAGGGGTGCCCTTACCTAACGCTAGGGGAGCGCTAGCCTAAGCCTTGGAGTGCCCTATCCTAAGGCTAGGGGAGCCCTAGATTAAGGCTAGGGCTGCCCTAGCCTAAGGCTAGGGGAGCCCTAGCCTTAGCCTAAGCCTAGGGGAGCCCTAGCCTAAGACTAGGGGAGCCCTAGCCTAAGGCTAGGGGAGCCCTAGCCTTAGCCTAAGCCTAGGGCTGCCCTAGCCTAAGGTTAGGGGAACACTACCGTAAGGATAGGGGAGCCATAGCCTAAGGTTCGGGGAGCTCTAGCCTAAGGCTCGGGGAGCCCTAGCGTAATCCTAGGGGAGCCCTAGCCTAAGCCTAGGGGAGCCCTAGACTAAGGCTAGGGGAGCCCTATCCTAAGGCTAGGGGAACCATAGCCTTAGCCTAAACCTAGGGGTGCCCTAGCCTAAGGCTAAGGGAACCCTAACCTAAGGCTAGGGGAGCCCTAGCCTTAGCCTAATGCTAGGGGAGCGCTAGCCTTAGCCCAAGCCTAGGGGTGCCCTAACCTAAGGCTAGGGGGCCCTAGCCTAAGGCTAGGGGAGCCCTAGCCTTAGCCTAAGCCTACGGGTGCCCTAGCCTAAGGCTAGGGGAGCCCTAACCTAAGGCTAGGGAGCCCTAGCCTTAGCCTAAACCTAGGGGAGCTCTAGCCTTAGCCTAAGCCTAAAGGTGCCCTAGCCTAAGGCGAGGGGATCCCTAGCCTTGGACTAAGTCTAGGGGTGCCCTAAGGTAAGGATAGGGGAGCCCTAGCCTAAGGCTAGGGGAGCCCATGCCTTAACCTAAGCCTAGTGGTGCCCTAGCCTAAGGCTAGGGGAGCCCTATCCTAAGGCTAGCGGAGCCCTAGCCTTAGGCTAGGGGAGCCCTAGCCTTAGCCTAAGCCCAGGGGTGCCCTAGCCTAAGGCTAGGGGAGGAGTAGACTAAGGCTAGGGGAGCCCTAGCCTTAGCCTAAGCCTAGGGGTGCCCTAGCCTAAGGCTAGGGGAGCCCTAGCATAAGTCTCAGGGAGCCCTAGCCTTAGCCTAAGCCTAGGGGAGCCCTAGCCTAAGGGTAGGGGAGCCCTAGCCTTAGCCTAAGCCTTGGGGTTCCATAGCCTAAGGCTAGGAGAGCCCTAACCTAAGGCTAGGGGTGCCCTAGCCTTAGCCTAAGCTTAGGGGTGCCCTAACCTAAGGCTAGGGGAGCCCTAGCCAAAGGCTAGGAGAGCCTTAGCCTAAGCCTAAAAGTGCCCTAGCCTTAGCCTAAGCCTAAAAGTGCCCTAGCCTAAGGCTTGGGGTACACTAACCTAAGGCTAGGGGAGCCAAACCCTCAGGTTCGGGGAGCCCAGTAAGGCTCAGGGAGCCCTAGTCTTAGCCTAAGCCTATCGGTGCCCTAGCCTAAGGCTATGGGAGCCCTAGCCTAAGGCGTGGGGAGCCCTAGCCTTAGACTAAGCCTAGGGGTGCCCTACCCTAAGGTTAGTGGAACACTAGCATAAGGCTAGGGGAGCCAAAGCCTAAGGTTCGGGGAGCCCTAGCTTAAGGCTCGGGGAGCCCTAGCCTAAGCTTAGGGGTGCCCTTACCTAACGCTAGGGGAGCACTAGCCTAAGCCTAGGAGTGCCCTAGCCCAAGGCTAGAGGAGCCCTAGCTTAAGGCTAGGGGTGTCTTAGCCTAAGGCTAGGGGAGCACTGACCAAGGCTAGGGGAGCCCTAGCCTTAGCCTAAGCCTAGGGGAGCCCTAGTCTAAGGCTAGGGGAGCCCTAGCCTAATGCTAGGGGAGCCCTAGCCTTAGCCTAAGCCTAAAGGTGCCCAAGCCTAAGCCTAGGGGATCCCTAGCCTTAGCCTAAGCCTTGGGGTGCCCTAATCTAAGGCTATGGGAGCCCTAGCCTAAGGTTAGGGGAACATTAGCCTAAGACTAGGGAAGCCCTAGCCTAAGGGTAGGGGAGCCCTAGCCTTAGCCTAAGCCTAGGGGTGCCCTAGCCTAAAGTTAGGAGAACACTAGCCTAAGGCTAGGGGAGCAATAGCCTAAGGTTCGGGGAGCCCTCGCGGAAGGCTCGGGGAGCCCTAGCCTAAGCCTAGGGGTGCCCTTACCTAACGCTAGGGGAGCGCTAGCCTAAGCCTTGGAGTGCCCTAGCCTAAGGCTAGGGGAGCCCTAGATTAAGGCTAGGGCTGCCCTAGCCTAAGGCTAGGGGAGCCCTAGCCTTAGCCTAAGCCTAGGGGAGCCCTAGCCTAAGACTAGGGGAGCCCTAGCCTAAGGCTAGGGGAGCCCTAGCCTTAGCCTAAGCCTAGGGCTGCCCTAGCCTAAGGTTAGGGGAACACTACCGTAAGGATAGGGGAGCCATAGCCTAAGGTTCGGGGAGCTCTAGCCTAAGGCTCGGGGAGCCCTAGCGTAATCCTAGGGGAGCCCTAGCCTAAGCCTAGGGGAGCCCTAGACTAAGGCTAGGGGAGCCCTATCCTAAGGCTAGGGGAACCATAGCCTTAGCCTAAACCTAGGGGTGCCCTAGCCTAAGGCTAAGGGAACCCTAACCTAAGGCTAGGGGAGCCCTAGCCTTAGCCTAATGCTAGGGGAGCGCTAGCCTTAGCCCAAGCCTAGGGGTGCCCTAACCTAAGGCTAGGGGGCCCTAGCCTAAGGCTGGGGAGCCCTAGCCTTAGCCTAAGCCTACGGGTGCCCTAGCCTAAGGCTAGGGGAGCCCTAACCTAAGGCTAGGGAGCCCTAGCCTTAGCCTAAGCCTAGGGGAGCCCTAGCCTTAGCATAAGCCTAAAGGTGCCCTAGCCTAAGGCGAGGGGATCCCTAGCCTTGGCCTAAGCCTAGGGGTGCCCTAAGGTAAGGATAGGGGAGCCCTAGCCTAAGGCTAGGGGAGCCCATGCCTTAACCTAAGCCTAGTGGTGCCCTAGCCTAAGGCTAGGGGAGCCCTATCCTAAGGCTAGCGGAGCCCTAGCCTTAGGCTAGGGGAGCCCTAGCCTAAGCCTAAGCCCAGGGGTGCCCTAGCCTAAGGCTAGGGGAGGAGTAGACTAAGGCTAGGGGAGCCCTAGCCTTAGCCTAAGCCTAGGGGTGCCCTAGCCTAAGGCTAGGGGAGCCCTAGCATAAGTCTCAGGGAGCCCTAGTCTTAGCCTAAGCCTAGGGGAGCCCTAGCCTAAGGGTAGGGGAGCCCTAGCCTTAGCCTAAGCCTTGGGGTTCCATAGCCTAAGGCTAGGGGAGCCCTAACCTAAGGCTAGGGGTGCCCTAGCCTTAGCCTAAGCTTAGGGGTGCCCTAACCTAAGGCTAGGGGAGCCCTAGCCAAAGGCTAGGAGAGCCTTAGCCTAAGCCTAAAAGTGCCCTAGCCTTAGCCTAAGCCTAAAAGTGCCCTAGCCTAAGGCTTGGGGTACACTAACCTAAGGCTAGGGGAGCCATACCCTCAGGTTCGGGGAGCCCAGTAAGGCTCAGGGAGCCCTAGTCTTAGCCTAAGCCTATCGGTGCCCTAGCCTAAGGCTATGGGAGCCCTAGCCTAAGGCTTGGGGAGCCCTAGCCTTAGACTAAGCCTAGGGGTGCCCTACCCTAAGGTTAGTGGAACACTAGCCTAAGGCTAGGGGAGCCAAAGCCTAAGGTTCGGGGAGCCCTAGCTTAAGGCTCGGGGAGCCCTAGCCTAAGCTTAGGGGTGCCCTTACCTAACGCTAGGGGAGCACTAGCCTAAGCCTAGGAGTGCCCTAGCCCAAGGCTAGAGGAGCCCTAGCTTAAGGCTAGGGGTGTCTTAGCCTAAGGCTAGGGGAGCACTAACCAAGGCTAGGGGAGCCCTAGCCTTAGCCTAAGCCTAGGGGAGCCCTAGTCTAAGGCTAGGGGAGCCCTAGCCTAAAGCTAGGGGAGCCCTAGCCTTAGCCTAAGCCTAAAGGTGCCCTAGCCTAAGCCTAGGGGATCCCTAGCTTTGGCCTAAGCCTAGGGGTGCCCTAACGTAAGGCTAGGGGAGCCCTAGCCTTAGCCTAAGCCTTGGGGTGCCCTAATCTAAGGCTATGGGAGCCCTAGCCTAAGGTTAGGGGAACATTAGCCTAAGACTAGGGAAGCTCTAGCCTAAGGGTAGGGGAGCCCTAGCCTTAGCCTAAGCCTAGGGGTGCCCTAGCCTAAGGTTAGGAGAACACTAGCCTAAGGCTAGGGGAGCAATAGCCTAAGGTTCGGGGAGCCCTCGCGGAAGGCTCGGGGAGCCCTAGCCTAAGCCTAGGGGTGCCCTTACCTAACGCTAGGGGAGCGCTAGCCTAAGCCTTGGAGTGCCCTAGCCTAAGGCTAGGGTAGCCCTAGATTAAGGCTAGGGCTGCCCTAGCCTAAGGCTAGGGGAGCCCTAGCCTTAGCCTAAGCCTAGGGGAACCCTAGCCTAAGACTAGGGGAGCCCTAGCCTAAGGCTAGGGGAGCCCTAGCCTTAGCCTAAGCCTAGGGCTGCCCTAGCCTAAGGTTAGGGGAACACTACCGTAAGGATAGGGGAGCCATAGCCTAAGGTTCGGGGAGCTCTAGCCTAAGGCTCGGGGAGCCCTAGCGTAATCCTAGGGGAGCCCTAGCCTAAGCCTAGGGGAGCCCTAGACTAAGGCTAGGGGAGCCCTATCCTAAGGCTAGGGGAACCATAGCCTTAGCCTAAACCTAGGGGTGCCCTAGCCTAAGGCTAAGGGAACCCTAACCTAAGGCTAGGGGAGCCCTAGCCTTAGCCTAATGCTAGGGGAGCGCTAGCCTTAGCCCAAGCCTAGGGGTGCCCTAACCTAAGGCTAGGGGGCCCTAGCCTAAGGCTAGGGGAGCCCTAGCCTTAGCCTAAGCCTACGGGTGCCCTAGCCTAAGGCTAGGGGAGCCCTAACCTAAGGCTAGGGAGCCCTAGCCTTAGCCTAAGCCTAGGGGAGCCCTAGCCTTAGCCTAAGCCTAAAGGTGCCCTAGCCTTAGGCGAGGGGATCCCTAGCCTTGGCCTAAGCCTAGGGGTGCCCTAAGGTAAGGATAGGGGAGCCCTAGCCTAAGGCTAGGGGAGCCCATGCCTTAACCTAAGCCTAGTGGTGCCCTAGCCTAAGGCTAGGGGAGCCCTATCCTAAGGCTAGCGGAGCCCTAGCCTTAGGCTAGGGGAGCCCTAGCCTTAGCCTAAGCCCAGGGGTGCCCTAGCCTAAGGCTAGGGGAGGAGTAGACTAAGGCTAGGGGAGCCCTAGCCTTAGCCTAAGCCTAGGGGTGCCCTAGCCTAAGGCTAGGGGAGCCCTAGCATAAGTCTCAGGGAGCCCTAGCCTTAGCCTAAGCCTAGGGGAGCCCTAGCCTAAGGGTAGGGGAGCCCTAGCCTTAGCCTAAGCCTTGGGGTTCCATAGCCTAAGGCTAGGGGAGCCCTAACCTAAGGCTAGGGGTGCCCTAGCCTTAGCCTAAGCTTAGGGGTGCCCTAACCTAAGGCTAGGGGAGCCCTAGCCAAAGGCTAGGAGAGCCTTAGCCTAAGCCTAAAAGTGCCCTAGCCTTAGCCTAAGCCTAAAAGTGCCCTAGCCTAAGGCTTGGGGTACACTAACCTAAGGCTAGGGGAGCCATACCCTCAGGTTCGGGGAGCCCAGTAAGGCTCAGGGAGCCCTAGTCTTAGCCTAAGCCTATCGGTGCCCTAGCCTAAGGCTATGGGAGCCCTAGCCTAAGGCTTGGGGAGCCCTAGCCTTAGACTAAGCCTAGGGGTGCCCTACCCTAAGGTTAGTGGAACACTAGCCTAAGGCTAGGGGAGCCAAAGCCTAAGGTTCGGGGAGCCCTAGCTTAAGGCTCGGGGAGCCCTAGCCTAAGCTTAGGGGTGCCCTTACCTAACGCTAGGGGAGCACTAGCCTAAGCCTAGGAGTGCCCTAGCCCAAGGCTAGAGGAGCCCTAGCTTAAGGCTAGGGGTGTCTTAGCCTAAGGCTAGGGGAGCACTGACCAAGGCTAGGGGAGCCCTAGCCTTAGCCTAAGCCTAGGGGAGCCCTAGTCTAAGGCTAGGGGAGCCCTAGCCTAAAGCTAGGGGAGCCCTAGCCTTAGCCTAAGCCTAAAGGTGCCCTAGCCTAAGCCTAGGGGATCCCTAGCCTTAGCCTAAGCCTTGGGGTGCCCTAATCTAAGGCTATGGGAGCCCTAGCCTAAGGTTAGGGGAACATTAGCCTAAGACTAGGGAAGCCCTAGCCTAAGGGTAGGGGAGCCCTAGCCTTAGCCTAAGCCTAGGGGTGCCCTAGCCTAAGGTTAGGAGAACACTAGCCTAAGGCTAGGGGAGCAATAGCCTAAGGTTCGGGGAGCCCTCGCGGAAGGCTCGGGGAGCCCTAGCCTAAGCCTAGGGGTGCCCTTACAGAACGCTAGGGGAGCGCTAGCCTAAGCCTTGGAGTGCCCTAGCCTAAGGCTAGGGGAGCCCTAGATTAAGGCTAGGGCTGCCCTAGCCTAAGGCTAGGGGAGCCCTAGCCTTAGCCTAAGCCTAGGGGAGCCCTAGCCTAAGACTAGGGGAGCCCTAGCCTAAGGCTAGGGGAGCCCTAGCCTTAGCCTAAGCCTAGGGCTGCCCTAGCCTAAGGTTAGGGGAACACTACCGTAAGGATAGGGGAGCCATAGCCTAAGGTTCGGGGAGCTCTAGCCTAAGGCTCGGGGAGCCCTAGCGTAATCCTAGGGGAGCCCTAGCCTAAGCCTAGGGGAGCCCTAGACTAAGGCTAGGGGAGCCCTATCCTAAGGCTAGGGGAACCATAGCCTTAGCCTAAACCTAGGGGTGCCCTAGCCTAAGGCTAAGGGAACCCTAACCTAAGGCTAGGGGAGCCCTAGCCTTAGCCTAATGCTAGGGGAGCGCTAGCCTTAGCCCAAGCCTAGGGGTGCCCTAACCTAAGGCTAGGGGGCCCTAGCCTAAGGCTGGGGAGCCCTAGCCTTAGCCTAAGCCTACGGGTGCCCTAGCCTAAGGCTAGGGGAGCCCTAACCTAAGGCTAGGGAGCCCTAGCCTTAGCCTAAGCCTAGGGGAGCCCTAGCCTTAGCCTAAGCCTAAAGGTGCCCTAGCCTAAGGCGAGGGGATCCCTAGCCTTGGCCTAAGCCTAGGGGTGCCCTAAGGTAAGGATAGGGGAGCCCTAGCCTAAGGCTAGGGGAGCCCATGCCTTAACCTAAGCCTAGTGGTGCCCTAGCCTAAGGCTAGGGGAGCCCTATCCTAAGGCTAGCGGAGCCCTAGCCTTAGGCTAGGGGAGCCCTAGCCTTAGCCTAAGCCCAGGGGTGCCCTAGCCTAAGGCTAGGGGAGGAGTAGACTAAGGCTAGGGGAGCCCTAGCCTTAGCCTAAGCCTAGGGGTGCCCTAGCCTAAGGCTAGGGGAGCCCTAGCATAAGTCTCAGGGAGCCCTAGCCTTAGCCTAAGCCTAGGGGAGCCCTAGCCTAAGGGTAGGGGAGCCCTAGCCTTAGCCTAAGCCTTGGGGTTCCATAGCCTAAGGCTAGGGGAGCCCTAACCTAAGGCTAGGGGTGCCCTAGCCTTAGCCTAAGCTTAGGGGTGCCCTAACCTAAGGCTAGGGGAGCCCTAGCCAAAGGCTAGGAGAGCCTTAGCCTAAGCCTAAAAGTGCCCTAGCCTTAGCCTAAGCCTAAAAGTGCCCTAGCCTAAGGCTTGGGGTACACTAACCTAAGGCTAGGGGAGCCATACCCTCAGGTTCGGGGAGCCCAGTAAGGCTCAGGGAGCCCTAGTCTTAGCCTAAGCCTATCGGTGCCCTAGCCTAAGGCTATGGGAGCCCTAGCCTAAGGCTTGGGGAGCCCTAGCCTTAGACTAAGCCTAGGGGTGCCCTACCCTAAGGTTAGTGGAACACTAGCCTAAGGCTAGGGGAGCCAAAGCCTAAGGTTCGGGGAGCCCTAGCTTAAGGCTCGGGGAGCCCTAGCCTAAGCTTAGGGGTGCCCTTACCTAACGCTAGGGGAGCACTAGCCTAAGCCTAGGAGTGCCCTAGCCCAAGGCTAGAGGAGCCCTAGCTTAAGGCTAGGGGTGTCTTAGCCTAAGGCTAGGGGAGCACTAACCAAGGCTAGGGGAGCCCTAGCCTTAGCCTAAGCCTAGGGGAGCCCTAGTCTAAGGCTAGGGGAGCCCTAGCCTAAAGCTAGGGGAGCCCTAGCCTTAGCCTAAGCCTAAAGGTGCCCTAGCCTAAGCCTAGGGGATCCCTAGCTTTGGCCTAAGCCTAGGGGTGCCCTAACGTAAGGCTAGGGGAGCCCTAGCCTTAGCCTAAGCCTTGGGGTGCCCTAATCTAAGGCTATGGGAGCCCTAGCCTAAGGTTAGGGGAACATTAGCCTAAGACTAGGGAAGCTCTAGCCTAAGGGTAGGGGAGCCCTAGCCTTAGCCTAAGCCTAGGGGAACCCTAGCCTAAGACTAGGGGAGCCCTAGCCTAAGGCTAGGGGAGCCCTAGCCTTAGCCTAAGCCTAGGGCTGCCCTAGCCTAAGGTTAGGGGAACACTACCGTAAGGATAGGGGAGCCATAGCCTAAGGTTCGGGGAGCTCTAGCCTAAGGCTCGGGGAGCCCTAGCGTAATCCTAGGGGAGCCCTAGCCTAAGCCTAGGGGAGCCCTAGACTAAGGGTAGGGGAGCCCTATCCTAAGGCTAGGGGAACCATAGCCTTAGCCTAAACCTAGGGGTGCCCTAGCCTAAGGCTAAGGGAACCCTAACCTAAGGCTAGGGGAGCCCTAGCCTTAGCCTAATGCTAGGGGAGCGCTAGCCTTAGCCCAAGCCTAGGGGTGCCCTAACCTAAGGCTAGGGGGCCCTAGCCTAAGGCTAGGGGAGCCCTAGCCTTAGCCTAAGCCTACGGGTGCCCTAGCCTAAGGCTAGGGGAGCCCTAACCTAAGGCTAGGGAGCCCTAGCCTTAGCCTAAGCCTAGGGGAGCCCTAGCCTTAGCCTAAGCCTAAAGGTGCCCTAGCCTAAGGCGAGGGGATCCCTAGCCTTGGCCTAAGCCTAGGGGTGCCCTAAGGTAAGGATAGGGGAGCCCTAGCCTAAGGCTAGGGGAGCCCATGCCTTAACCTAAGCCTAGTGGTGCCCTAGCCTAAGGCTAGGGGAGCCCTATCCTAAGGCTAGCGGAGCCCTAGCCTTAGGCTAGGGGAGCCCTAGCCTTAGCCTAAGCCCAGGGGTGCCCTAGCCTAAGACTAGGGGAGGAGTAGACTAAGGCTAGGGGAGCCCTAGCCTTAGCCTAAGCCTAGGGGTGCCCTAGCCTAAGGCTAGGGGAGCCCTAGCATAAGTCTCAGGGAGCCCTAGCCTTAGCCTAAGCCTAGGGGAGCCCTAGCCTAAGGGTAGGGGAGCCCTAGCCTTAGCCTAAGCCTTGGGGTTCCATAGCCTAAGGCTAGAGGAGCCCTAACCTAAGGCTAGGGGTGCCCTAGCCTTAGCCTAAGCTTAGGGGTGCCCTAACCTAAGGCTAGGGGAGCCCTAGCCAAAGGCTAGGAGAGCCTTAGCCTAAGCCTAAAAGTGCCCTAGCCTTAGCCTAAGCCTAAAAGTGCCCTAGCCTAAGGCTTGGGGTACACTAACCTAAGGCTAGGGGAGCCATACCCTCAGGTTCGGGGAGCCCAGTAAGGCTCAGGGAGCCCTAGTCTTAGCCTAAGCCTATCGGTGCCCTAGCCTAAGGCTATGGGAGCCCTAGCCTAAGGCTTGGGGAGCCCTAGCCTTAGACTAAGCCTAGGGGTGCCCTACCCTAAGGTTAGTGGAACACTAGCCTAAGGCTAGGGGAGCCAAAGCCTAAGGTTCGGGGAGCCCTAGCTTAAGGCTCGGGGAGCCCTAGCCTAAGCTTAGGGGTGCCCTTACCTAACGCTAGGGGAGCACTAGCCTAAGCCTAGGAGTGCCCTAGCCCAAGGCTAGAGGAGCCCTAGCTTAAGGCTAGGGGTGTCTTAGCCTAAGGCTAGGGGAGCACTGACCAAGGCTAGGGGAGCCCTAGCCTTAGCCTAAGCCTAGGGGAGCCCTAGTCTAAGGCTAGGGGAGCCCTAGCCTAAAGCTAGGGGAGCCCTAGCCTTAGCCTAAGCCTAAAGGTGCCCTAGCCTAAGCCTAGGGGATCCCTAGCCTTAGCCTAAGCCTTGGGGTGCCCTAATCTAAGGCTATGGGAGCCCTAGCCTAAGGTTAGGGGAACATTAGCCTAAGACTAGGGAAGCCCTAGCCTAAGGGTAGGGGAGCCCTAGCCTTAGCCTAAGCCTAGGGGTGCCCTAGCCTAAGGTTAGGAGAACACTAGCCTAAGGCTAGGGGAGCAATAGCCTAAGGTTCGGGGAGCCCTCGCGGAAGGCTCGGGGAGCCCTAGCCTAAGCCTAGGGGTGCCCTTACAGAACGCTAGGGGAGCGCTAGCCTAAGCCTTGGAGTGCCCTAGCCTAAGGCTAGGGGAGCCCTAGATTAAGGCTAGGGCTGCCCTAGCCTAAGGCTAGGGGAGCCCTAGCCTTAGCCTAAGCCTAGGGGAGCCCTAGCCTAAGACTAGGGGAGCCCTAGCCTAAGGCTAGGGGAGCCCTAGCCTTAGCCTAAGCCTAGGGCTGCCCTAGCCTAAGGTTAGGGGAACACTACCGTAAGGATAGGGGAGCCATAGCCTAAGGTTCGGGGAGCTCTAGCCTAAGGCTCGGGGAGCCCTAGCGTAATCCTAGGGGAGCCCTAGCCTAAGCCTAGGGGAGCCCTAGACTAAGGCTAGGGGAGCCCTATCCTAAGGCTAGGGGAACCATAGCCTTAGCCTAAACCTAGGGGTGCCCTAGCCTAAGGCTAAGGGAACCCTAACCTAAGGCTAGGGGAGCCCTAGCCTTAGCCTAATGCTAGGGGAGCGCTAGCCTTAGCCCAAGCCTAGGGGTGCCCTAACCTAAGGCTAGGGGGCCCTAGCCTAAGGCTGGGGAGCCCTAGCCTTAGCCTAAGCCTACGGGTGCCCTAGCCTAAGGCTAGGGGAGCCCTAACCTAAGGCTAGGGAGCCCTAGCCTTAGCCTAAGCCTAGGGGAGCCCTAGCCTTAGCCTAAGCCTAAAGGTGCCCTAGCCTAAGGCGAGGGGATCCCTAGCCTTGGCCTAAGCCTAGGGGTGCCCTAAGGTAAGGATAGGGGAGCCCTAGCCTAAGGCTAGGGGAGCCCATGCCTTAACCTAAGCCTAGTGGTGCCCTAGCCTAAGGCTAGGGGAGCCCTATCCTAAGGCTAGCGGAGCCCTAGCCTTAGGCTAGGGGAGCCCTAGCCTTAGCCTAAGCCCAGGGGTGCCCTAGCCTAAGGCTAGGGGAGGAGTAGACTAAGGCTAGGGGAGCCCTAGCCTTAGCCTAAGCCTAGGGGTGCCCTAGCCTAAGGCTAGGGGAGCCCTAGCATAAGTCTCAGGGAGCCCTAGCCTTAGCCTAAGCCTAGGGGAGCCCTAGCCTAAGGGTAGGGGAGCCCTAGCCTTAGCCTAAGCCTTGGGGTTCCATAGCCTAAGGCTAGGGGAGCCCTAACCTAAGGCTAGGGGTGCCCTAGCCTTAGCCTAAGCTTAGGGGTGCCCTAACCTAAGGCTAGGGGAGCCCTAGCCAAAGGCTAGGAGAGCCTTAGCCTAAGCCTAAAAGTGCCCTAGCCTTAGCCTAAGCCTAAAAGTGCCCTAGCCTAAGGCTTGGGGTACACTAACCTAAGGCTAGGGGAGCCATACCCTCAGGTTCGGGGAGCCCAGTAAGGCTCAGGGAGCCCTAGTCTTAGCCTAAGCCTATCGGTGCCCTAGCCTAAGGCTATGGGAGCCCTAGCCTAAGGCTTGGGGAGCCCTAGCCTTAGACTAAGCCTAGGGGTGCCCTACCCTAAGGTTAGTGGAACACTAGCCTAAGGCTAGGGGAGCCAAAGCCTAAGGTTCGGGGAGCCCTAGCTTAAGGCTCGGGGAGCCCTAGCCTAAGCTTAGGGGTGCCCTTACCTAACGCTAGGGGAGCACTAGCCTAAGCCTAGGAGTGCCCTAGCCCAAGGCTAGAGGAGCCCTAGCTTAAGGCTAGGGGTGTCTTAGCCTAAGGCTAGGGGAGCACTAACCAAGGCTAGGGGAGCCCTAGCCTTAGCCTAAGCCTAGGGGAGCCCTAGTCTAAGGCTAGGGGAGCCCTAGCCTAAAGCTAGGGGAGCCCTAGCCTTAGCCTAAGCCTAAAGGTGCCCTAGCCTAAGCCTAGGGGATCCCTAGCTTTGGCCTAAGCCTAGGGGTGCCCTAACGTAAGGCTAGGGGAGCCCTAGCCTTAGCCTAAGCCTTGGGGTGCCCTAATCTAAGGCTATGGGAGCCCTAGCCTAAGGTTAGGGGAACATTAGCCTAAGACTAGGGAAGCTCTAGCCTAAGGGTAGGGGAGCCCTAGCCTTAGCCTAAGCCTAGGGGAACCCTAGCCTAAGACTAGGGGAGCCCTAGCCTAAGGCTAGGGGAGCCCTAGCCTTAGCCTAAGCCTAGGGCTGCCCTAGCCTAAGGTTAGGGGAACACTACCGTAAGGATAGGGGAGCCATAGCCTAAGGTTCGGGGAGCTCTAGCCTAAGGCTCGGGGAGCCCTAGCGTAATCCTAGGGGAGCCCTAGCCTAAGCCTAGGGGAGCCCTAGACTAAGGGTAGGGGAGCCCTATCCTAAGGCTAGGGGAACCATAGCCTTAGCCTAAACCTAGGGGTGCCCTAGCCTAAGGCTAAGGGAACCCTAACCTAAGGCTAGGGGAGCCCTAGCCTTAGCCTAATGCTAGGGGAGCGCTAGCCTTAGCCCAAGCCTAGGGGTGCCCTAACCTAAGGCTAGGGGGCCCTAGCCTAAGGCTAGGGGAGCCCTAGCCTTAGCCTAAGCCTACGGGTGCCCTAGCCTAAGGCTAGGGGAGCCCTAACCTAAGGCTAGGGAGCCCTAGCCTTAGCCTAAGCCTAGGGGAGCCCTAGCCTTAGCCTAAGCCTAAAGGTGCCCTAGCCTAAGGCGAGGGGATCCCTAGCCTTGGCCTAAGCCTAGGGGTGCCCTAAGGTAAGGATAGGGGAGCCCTAGCCTAAGGCTAGGGGAGCCCATGCCTTAACCTAAGCCTAGTGGTGCCCTAGCCTAAGGCTAGGGGAGCCCTATCCTAAGGCTAGCGGAGCCCTAGCCTTAGGCTAGGGGAGCCCTAGCCTTAGCCTAAGCCCAGGGGTGCCCTAGCCTAAGGCTAGGGGAGGAGTAGACTAAGGCTAGGGGAGCCCTAGCCTTAGCCTAAGCCTAGGGGTGCCCTAGCCTAAGGCTAGGGGAGCCCTAGCATAAGTCTCAGGGAGCCCTAGCCTTAGCCTAAGCCTAGGGGAGCCCTAGCCTAAGGGTAGGGGAGCCCTAGCCTTAGCCTAAGCCTTGGGGTTCCATAGCCTAAGGCTAGGGGAGCCCTAACCTAAGGCTAGGGGTGCCCTAGCCTTAGCCTAAGCTTAGGGGTGCCCTAACCTAAGGCTAGGGGAGCCCTAGCCAAAGGCTAGGAGAGCCTTAGCCTAAGCCTAAAAGTGCCCTAGCCTTAGCCTAAGCCTAAAAGTGCCCTAGCCTAAGGCTTGGGGTACACTAACCTAAGGCTAGGGGAGCCATACCCTCAGGTTCGGGGAGCCCAGTAAGGCTCAGGGAGCCCTAGTCTTAGCCTAAGCCTATCGGTGCCCTAGCCTAAGGCTATGGGAGCCCTAGCCTAAGGCTTGGGGAGCCCTAGCCTTAGACTAAGCCTAGGGGTGCCCTACCCTAAGGTTAGTGGAACACTAGCCTAAGGCTAGGGGAGCCAAAGCCTAAGGTTCGGGGAGCCCTAGCTTAAGGCTCGGGGAGCCCTAGCCTAAGCTTAGGGGTGCCCTTACCTAACGCTAGGGGAGCACTAGCCTAAGCCTAGGAGTGCCCTAGCCCAAGGCTAGAGGAGCCCTAGCTTAAGGCTAGGGGTGTCTTAGCCTAAGGCTAGGGGAGCACTGACCAAGGCTAGGGGAGCCCTAGCCTTAGCCTAAGCCTAGGGGAGCCCTAGTCTAAGGCTAGGGGAGCCCTAGCCTAAAGCTAGGGGAGCCCTAGCCTTAGCCTAAGCCTAAAGGTGCCCTAGCCTAAGCCTAGGGGATCCCTAGCCTTAGCCTAAGCCTTGGGGTGCCCTAATCTAAGGCTATGGGAGCCCTAGCCTAAGGTTAGGGGAACATTAGCCTAAGACTAGGGAAGCCCTAGCCTAAGGGTAGGAGAACACTAGCCTAAGGCTAGGGGAGCAATAGCCTAAGGTTCGGGGAGCCCTCGCGGAAGGCTCGGGGAGCCCTAGCCTAAGCCTAGGGGTGCCCTTACAGAACGCTAGGGGAGCGCTAGCCTAAGCCTTGGAGTGCCCTAGCCTAAGGCTAGGGGAGCCCTAGATTAAGGCTAGGGCTGCCCTAGCCTAAGGCTAGGGGAGCCCTAGCCTTAGCCTAAGCCTAGGGGAGCCCTAGCCTAAGACTAGGGGAGCCCTAGCCTAAGGCTAGGGGAGCCCTAGCCTTAGCCTAAGCCTAGGGCTGCCCTAGCCTAAGGTTAGGGGAACACTACCGTAAGGATAGGGGAGCCATAGCCTAAGGTTCGGGGAGCTCTAGCCTAAGGCTCGGGGAGCCCTAGCGTAATCCTAGGGGAGCCCTAGCCTAAGCCTAGGGGAGCCCTAGACTAAGGCTAGGGGAGCCCTATCCTAAGGCTAGGGGAACCATAGCCTTAGCCTAAACCTAGGGGTGCCCTAGCCTAAGGCTAAGAGAACCCTAACCTAAGGCTAGGGGAGCCCTAGCCTTAGCCTAATGCTAGGGGAGCGCTAGCCTTAGCCCAAGCCTAGGGGTGCCCTAACCTAAGGCTAGGGGGCCCTAGCCTAAGGCTGGGGAACCCTAGCCTTAGCCTAAGCCTACGGGTGCCCTAGCCTAAGGCTAGGGGAGCCCTAACCTAAGACTAGGGAGCCCTAGCCTTAGCCTAAGCCTAGGGGAGCCCTAGCCTTAGCCTAAGCCTAAAGGTGCCCTAGCCTAAGGCGAGGGGATCCCTAGCCTTGGCCTAAGCCTAGGGGTGCCCTAAGGTAAGGATAGGGGAGCCCTAGCCTAAGGCTAGGGGAGCCCATGCCTTAACCTAAGCCTAGTGGTGCCCTAGCCTAAGGCTAGGGGAGCCCTATCCTAAGGCTAGCGGAGCCCTAGCCTTAGGCTAGGGGAGCCCTAGCCTTAGCCTAAGCCCAGGGGTGCCCTAGCCTAAGCCCAGGGGTGCCCTAGCCTAAGGCTAGGGGAGGAGTAGACTAAGGCTAGGGGAGCCCTAGCCTTAGCCTAAGCCTAGGGGTGCCCTAGCCTAAGGCTAGGGGAGCCCTAGCATAAGTCTCAGGGAGCCCTAGCCTTAGCCTAAGCCTAGGGGAGCCCTAGCCTAAGGGTAGGGGAGCCCTAACCTAAGGCTAGGGGTGCCCTAGCCTTAGCCTAAGCTTAGGGGTGCCCTAACCTAAGGCTAGGGGAGCCCTTGCCAAAGGCTAGGAGAGCCTTAGCCTAAGCCTAAAAGTGCCCTAGCCTTAGCCTAAGCCTAAAAGTGCCCTAGCCTAAGGCTTGGGGTACACTAACCTAAGGCTAGGGGAGCCATACCCTCAGGTTCGGGGAGCCCAGTAAGGCTCAGGGAGCCCTAGTCTTAGCCTAAGCCTATCGGTGCCCTAGCCTAAGGCTATGGGAGCCCTAGCCTAAGGCTTGGGGAGCCCTAGCCTTAGACTAAGCCTAGGGGTGCCCTACCCTAAGGTTAGTGGAACACTAGCCTAAGGCTAGGGGAGCCAAAGCCTAAGGTTCGGGGAGCCCTAGCTTAAGGCTCGGGGAGCCCTAGCCTAAGCTTAGGGGTGCCCTTACCTAACGCTAGGGGAGCACTAGCCTAAGCCTAGGAGTGCCCTAGCCCAAGGCTAGAGGAGCCCTAGCTTAAGGCTAGGGGTGTCTTAGCCTAAGGCTAGGGGAGCACTAACCAAGGCTAGGGGAGCCCTAGCCTTAGCCTAAGCCTGGGGGAGCCCTAGTCTAAGGCTAGGGGAGCCCTAGCCTAAAGCTAGGGGAGCCCTAGCCTTAGCCTAAGCCTAAAGGTGCCCTAGCCTAAGCCTAGGGGATCCCTAGCTTTGGCCTAAGCCTAGGGGTGCCCTAACGTAAGGCTAGGGGAGCCCTAGCCTTAGCCTAAGCCTTGGGGTGCCCTAATCTAAAGCTATGGGAGCCCTAGCCTAAGGTTAGGGGAACATTAGCCTAAGACTAGGGAAGCTCTAGCCTAAGGGTAGGGGAGTCCTAGCCTTAGCCTAAGCCTAGGGGTGCCCTAGCCTAAGGTTAGGAGAACACTAGCCTAAGGCTAGGGGAGCAATAGCCTAAGGTTCGGGGAGCCCTCGCGGAAGGCTCGGGGAGCCCTAGCCTAAGCCTAGGGGTGCCCTTACCTAACGCTAGGGGAGCGCTAGCCTAAGCCTTGGAGTGCCCTAGCCTAAGGCTAGGGGAGCCCTAGATTAAGGCTAGGGCTGCCCTAGCCTAAGGCTAGGGGAGCCCTAGCCTTAGCCTAAGCCTAGGGGAACCCTAGCCTAAGACTAGGGGAGCCCTAGCCTAAGGCTAGGGGAGCCCTAGCCTTAGCCTAAGCCTAGGGCTGCCCTAGCCTAAGGTTAGGGGAAAACTACCGTAAGGATAGGGGAGCCATAGCCTAAGGTTCGGGGAGCTCTAGCCTAAGGCTCGGGGAGCCCTAGCGTAATCCTAGGGGAGCCCTAGCCTAAGCCTAGGGGAGCCCTAGACTAAGGCTAGGGGAGCCCTATCCTAAGGCTAGGGAAACCATAGCCTTAGCCTAAACCTAGGGGTGCCCTAGCCTAAGGCTAAGGGAACCCTAACCTAAGGCTAGGGGAGCCCTAGCCTTAGCCTAATGCTAGGGGAGCGCTAGCCTTAGCCCAAGCCTAGGGGTGCCCTAGCCTAAGGCTAGGGGAGCCGTAACCTAAGGCTAGGGAGCCCTAGCCTTAGCCTAAGCCTAGGGGAGCCCTAGCCATAGCCTAAGCCTAAAGGTGCCCTAGCCTAAGGCGAGGGGATCCCTAGCCTTGGCCTAAGCCTAGGGGTGCCCTAACGTAAGGATAGGGGAGCCCTAGCCTAAGGCTAGGGGAGCCCATGCCTTAACCTAAGCCTAGTGGTGCCCTAGCCTAAGGCTAGGGGAGCCCTATCCTAAGGCTAGCGGAGCCCTAGCCTTAGGCTAGGGGAGCCCTAGCCTTAGCCTAAGCCCAGGGGTGCCCTAGCCTAAGGCTAGGGGAGGACTAGACTAAGGCTAGGGGAGCCCTAGCCTTAGCCTAAGCCTAGGGGTGCCCTAGCCTAAGGCTAGGGGAGCCCTAGCCTAAGTCTCAGGGAGCCCTAGCCTTAGCCTAAGCCTAGGGGAGCCCTAGCCTAAGGGTAGGGGAGCCCTAGCCTTAGCCTAAGCCTTGGGGTTCCATAGCCTAAGGCTAGGGGAGCCCTAACCTAAGGCTATGGGTGCCCTAGCCTTAGCCTAAGCTTAGGGGTGCCCTAACCTAAGGCTAGGGGAGCCCTAGCCAAAGGCTAGGGGAGCCTTAGCCTAAGGCTATCGGAGCCCTAGCCTTAGCCTAAGCCTAAAAGTGCCCTAGCCTAAGGCTTGGGGAGTGCTAGCTTTAGCGTAAGCTTAAGGGTGCCCTCACCTAAGTCTAGAAAAGCCCTAGCCTAAGGCTAGGGGAGCCCTAGCCTAAGGCTAGGGGAGCCCTAGCCTAAGGCTAGGGGAGCACTAGCTTAAGGCTAGGGGAGCCCTAGCCTTAGCCTAAGCCTAGGGGTGCCCTAGCCTAAGGTTAGGGGTACACTAACCTAAGGCTAGGGGAGCCATACCCTCAGGTTCGGGGAGCCCAGTAAGGCTCAGGGAGCCCTAGCCTTAGCCTAAGCCTATCGGTGCCCTAGCCTAAGGCTATGGGAGCCCTAGACTAAGGTTTGGGGAGCCCTAGCCTTAGCCTAAGCCTAGGGGTGCCCTACCCTAAGGTTAGTGGAACACTAGCCTAAGGTTAGGGGAGCCAAAGCCTAAGGTTCGGGGAGTCCTAGCCTAAGGCTCGGGGAGCCCTAGCCTAAGCTTAGGGGTGCCCTTACCTAACGCTAGGGGAGCACTAGCCTAAGCCTAGGAGTGCCCTAGCCCAAGGCTAGAGGAGCCCTAGCTTAAGGCTAGGGGTGTCTTACCCTAAGGCTAGGGGAGCACTAACCAAAGGCTAGGGGAGCCCTAGCCTTAGCCTAAGCCTAGGGGAGCCCTAGTCTAAGGCAAGGGGAGCCGTAGCCTAAAGCTAGGGGAGCCCTAGCCTTAGCCTAAGCCTAAAGTTGCCCTAGCCTAAGCCTAGGGGATCCCTAGCTTTGGCCTAAGCCGAGGGGTGCCCTAACGTAAGGCTAGGGGAGCCCTAGCCTTAGCCTAAGCCTTGGGGTGCCCTAACCTAAGGCTAGGGGAGCCCTAGCCTAAGGTTAGGGGAACATTAGCCTAAGACTAGGGAAGCCCTAGCCTAAGGCTAGGGGAGCCCTAGCCTTAGCCTAAGCCTAGGGGTGCCCTAGCCTAAGGTTAGGAGAACACTAGGCTAAGGCTAGGGGAGCCATAGCCTAAGGTTCGGGGAGCCCTCGCCGAAGGCTCGGGGAGCCCTAGCCTAAGCCTAGGGGTGCCCTTACCTAACGCTAGGGGAGCGCTAGCCTAAGCCTTGGAGTGCCCTAGCCTAAGGCTAGGGGAGCCCTAGATTAAGGCTAGGGGTGCCCTAGCCTAAGGCTAGGGGAGCCCTAGCCTTAGCCTAAGCCTAGGGGAGCCCTAGCCTAAGACTAGGGGAGCCCTAGCCTTAGGCTAGGGGAGCCCTAGCCTTAGCCTAAACCTAGGTGTGCCCTAGCCGAAGGCTAAGGGAGCCCTAGCCTTAGCCAAAGCCTTGGGGTGCCCTAGCCTAAGGCTAGGGGAGCCCTAGCCTTAGCCTAAGCCTAGGGGTGCTCTAGCCTAAGCCTACGGGTTCCCTAGCCTAAGGCTAGAGGAGCCCTAACCTAAGGCTAGGGGAGCCCTAGCCTTAGCCTAAGCCTAGGGGTGCCCTAGCCTAAGGCTAGGGGGCCCTAGCCTTAGGCTAAGCATAGGGGAGCCCTAGTCTAAGGCTAGGGGAGCCCTAGTCTAAGGCTAGGGGAGCCCTAGCCTAAAGCTAGGGGAGCCCTAGCCTTAGCCTAAGCCTAAAGGTGCCCTAGCCTAAGCCGAGGGGATCCCTAGCGTTGGCCTAAGCCTAGGGGTGCCCTAACGTAAGGCTAGGTGAGCCCTAGCCTAAGGTTGGGGGAGCATTAGCCTAAGACTACGGGAGCCCGTGCCTTAACCTAAGCCTAGGGGTGCCCTCGCATAAGGCTAGGGGAGCCCTAGCCTAAGGCTAGGGGAGCCCTAGCCTAAGGCTAGGGGAGCCCTAGCCTTAGCCTAAGCCTAGGGGTGCGCTAGCCTAAGGCTAGGGGAGCCCTAGCCCAAGGCTAGGGTAGCTCTAGCTAAGGCTAGGGGAGCCATAGCCTAAGGCTAGGGGAACCCTAGCCTTAGCCTAAGCCTAGGGGTGCCCTAGCCTAAGCCTAGGGGTACCCTAGCCTAAGGCTAGGGGAGCACTAGCCTAAGGCTAGGGGAGCCCTAGCCTTAGCCTAAGCCTAGGGGTGCCCTAGCCTAAGGCTAGGGGAGCCCTAGCCTAAGTCTCAGGGAGACCTAGCCTTAGCCTAACGTAGGGGAGCCCTAGCCTATGGCTAGGGGAGCCCTAGCCTTATCCTAAGCCTAGGGGTGCCATAGCCTAAGGCTAGGGGAGCCCTAACCTTAGGCTAGGGCTGCTCTAGCCTTAGCCTAAGACTAGGGGTGCCCTAGTCTAAGGCTAGGGGAGCCCTAGCCTAAGGCTAGGGGAGCCTTAGCCTAAGGCTAGGGGAGCCCTAACCTTAGCCTAAGCCTAGGGGTGCCCTAACCTAAGGCTAGAAAAGCCCTAGCCTAAGGCTAGGGGAGCCCTAGCCTAAGGCTAGGGGAGCCCTAGCCTTAGCCTAAGCCTAGGGGTGCCCTAGCCTAAGGCTAGAGGAGCCCTAGCCTTAGCCTAAGCCTAGGGGTGCCCTAGCTTAAGGTTAGGGGAACACTACCCTAAGGCTAGGGGAGCCATAGCCTAATGTTCGGGGAGCTCTAGCCTAAGGTTCGGGGAGCCCTAGTGTAAGCCTAGCGGTGCCCTTACCTAACGCTAGGGGAGCGCTAGCCTTAGCCTAAGCCTAGGGGAGCCCTAGCCTAAGCCTACGGGTGCCCTAGCCTAAGGCTAGGGGATCCCTAACCTAAGGCTAGGGCAGCGCTAACCTTAGCCCAAGCCTAGGGGTGCCCTAACCTAAGGCTAGGGGAGCCCTAGCCTAAGGCTAGGGGAGCCCTAGCCTTAGCCTAAGCCTACGGGTGCCCTAGCCTAAGGATAGGGGAGCCCTAACCTAAGGCTAGGGAGCCCTAGCCTTAGCCTAAACCTAGGTGTGCCCTAGCCGAAGGCTAAGGGAGCCCTAGCCTTAGCCAAAGCCTTGAGGTGCCCTAGCCTAAGGCTAGGGGAGCCCTAGCCTTAGCCTAAGCCTAGGGGTGCCCTAGCCTAAGCCTACGGGTGCCCTAGCCTAAGGCTAGGGGAGCCCTAACCTAAGGCTAGGGGAGCCCTAGCCTTAGCCTAAGCCTAGGGGTGACCTAGCCTAAGGCTAGGGGAACCCTAGCCTAAAGCTAGGGGAGCCCTAGCCTTAGCCTAAGCCTAGGGGAGCTAAGCCTAAAGGTGCCCTTGCCTAAGGCGAGGGGATCCCTAACCTTGGCCTAAACCTAGGGGGGCCCTAACGTAAGGATAGGGGAGCCCTAGCCTATGGCTCAGGGAGCCCTTGCCTTAACCTAAGCCTAGTGGTGCCCTAGCCTAAGGCTAGGGGAGCCCTAGCCTTAGCCTAAGCTCAGGGGTGCCCTAGCCTTAGGCTAGGGGAGCCCTAGCCTTAGCCTAAGCCTTGGGGTGCCCAAGCCTAAGGCTAGGGGAGCCCTAGCCTAAGTCTCAGGGAGCCCTAGCCTTAGCCTAAGCCTAGAGGAGCCCTAGCCTAAGGGTAGGGGAGCCCTAGCCTTAGACTAAGCCTAGGGGTGCCCTAGCCTAAGGCTAGGGGAGCCCTAGCCTAAGGCTAGGGGAGCCTTAGCCTAAGGCTATGGGAGCCCTAGCCTTAGCCTAAGCCTAAAAGTGCCCTAGCCTAAGGCTTGGGGAGCGCTAGCTTTAGCGTAAGCCTCGGGGTGCCCTAACCTAAGTTTAGAAAAGCCCTAGTCTAAGGCTAGGGGAGCCCTAGCCTAAGGCTAGGGGAGCACTAGCCTAAGGCTAGGGGAGCCCTAGCCTTAGCCTAAGCCTAGGGGTGCCCTAGCCTAAGGTTAGGGGTACACTAACCTAAGGCTAGGGGAGCCATACCCTAAGGTTCGGGGAGCCCTAATAAGACTCAGGGGCCCTAGCCTTAGCCTAAGCCTATCGGTGCCATAGCCTAAGGCTATGGGAGCCCTAGCCTAAAGCTCGGGGAGCCCTAGCCTTAGCATAAGCCTAGGGGTGCCCTAGCCTAAGGTTAGTGGAACACTAGCCTAAGCCTAGGGGAGCCATAGCTTAAGGTTCGGGGAGCC
Source organism: Tenrec ecaudatus (assembly GCF_050624435.1). Lineage (NCBI taxonomy): Eukaryota > Metazoa > Chordata > Mammalia > Afrosoricida > Tenrecidae > Tenrec > Tenrec ecaudatus. The sequence continues at coordinate 61,837 of NW_027459522.1, forward strand.
CTAGCCTAAGGCTCGGGGAGCCCTAGCCTAAGCTTAGGGGTGCCCTTACCTAACACGAGGGGAGCACTAGCCTAAGCCTAGGAGTGCCCTAGCCTAAGGCTAGAGGAGCCCTAACCTTAGGCTAGGGCTGCTCTAGCCTTAGCCTAAGACTAGGGGTGCCCTAGCCTAATGCTAGGGGAGCCCTAGCCCAAGGCTAGGGGAGCCCTAGCCTAAAGCTAGGGGATCTCTAGCCATAGCCTAAGCCTAGCGGTGCCTAGTCTAAGGCTAGGGGAGCACTAACCTAAGGCTAGGGGAGGCCTAGCCATAGCCTAATCCTAGGGGTGCCCTAGCATAAGGTTAGGGGAACACTAGCCTAAGGTTAGGGGAGCCATAGCCTAAGGTTCGGGGAGCCCTAGCCTAAGGCTCGGGGAGACCTAGCCTAAGCCTAGGGGTGCCCTTACCTAACACTAGGGGAGTGCTAGCCTAAGCCTTGGAGTGCCCTATCCTAAGGCTAGGGGAGCCCTAGACTAAGGCTAGGGGTGCCCAAGCCTAAGGCTAGGGGAGCACTAGCCTAAGGCTAGGGGAGCCCTAGCCTTAGCCTAAGCCTAGGGGAGCCCTGGCCTAAGACTAGGGGAGCCCTAGCTTAAGGCTAGGGGAGCCCTAGCCTAAAGCTAGGGGAGCCATAGCCTTAGCCTAAGCCTAGGGATGCCCTAGCCTAAGGCTAGGGGAGCACTAGCCTAAGGCTAGGGGATCCCTAGCCTTAGCCTAAGCCTAGGGGTGCCCTAGCCTAAGGCTAGGGGAGCTCTAGCCTAAGTCTCAGGGAGCCCTAGCCTTAGCCTAAGTCTAGGGGAGCCTTAGCCTAAGGCTAGGGGAGCCCTAGCCTAAGCCTAAGCCTAAAAGTGCCCTAGCCTAAGGCTTGTGGAGCGCTAGCCTTAGCCTAAGCCTAGGAGTGCCCTAACCTAAGTCTAGAAAAGCCCTAGCCTAATCCTAGGAGTGCCCTAACCTAAGTTTAGAAAAGCCCTAGCCTAAGGCTAGGGGAACCCTAGCCTAAGGCTAGGGGAGCCCCAGCCCAAGGCTAGGGGAGCCCTAGCCTAAGGCTAGGGGAGACCTAGCCTTAGCCTAAGCCTATGGGTGCCCTAGGCTAAGGCTAGGGGAGCACTAGCCTAAGGCTAGGGGAGACCTAGCCTTAGCCTAAGCCTAGGGGTGCCCTAGCCTAAGGTTAAGGGAACACTGCCCTAAGGCTAGGGGAGCCATAGCCTAAGGTTCGGGGAGCTCTAGCCTAAGGCTCAGGGGGCCCTAGCGTAAGCCTAGGGGTGCCCTTACCTAACGCTAGAGGAGCTCTAGCCTTAGCCTAAGCCTAGGGGAGCCCTAGCCTAAGCCTTTGGGAGCCCTAGACTAAGGTTAGGGGAGACCTATCCTAAGGCTAGGGGAACCATAGCCTTAGCCTAAACCTAGGGGTGCCCTAATCTAAGGCTAGGGGAGCTCTAGCCTAAGGCTAGGGGAGCCCTAGCCTTAGCCTAAGCCTACGGGTGCCCTAGCCTAAGGCTAGGGGAGCTCTAACCTAAGGCTAGGGAGCCCTAGCCTTAGCCTAATCCTAAAGGTGCCCTAGCCTAAGGCGAGGAGATCCCTAGCCTTGGCCTAAGCATAGGGCTGCCCTAAAGTAAGGATAGGGGAGCCCTAGCCTAAGGCTAGGGGAGCCCTTGCCTTAACTTAAGCCTAGTGGTGCCCTAGCCTAAGGCTAGGGGATCCCTATCCTAAGGCTAGCGGAGCCCTAGCCTTAGGCTAGGGGAGCCCTAGCCTTAGCCTAAGCCTAGGGGTGCCCTAGCCTAAGGCTAGTGGAGCCCCAGCCCAAGGCTAGGGGAGCCCTAGCTTAAGGCTAGGGGAGACCTAGCCTTAGCCTAAGCCTAGGGGTGCCCTAGGCTAAGGCTAGGGGAGCACTAGCCTAAAGCTAGGGGAGCCCTAGCCTTAGCCTAAGCCTAGGGGTGCCCTAGCTTAAGGTTAGGGGAACACTACCCTAAGGCTAGGGGAGCCATAGCCTAAGGTTCGGGGAGCTCTAGCCTAAGGCTCACGGAGCCCTAGTGTTAGCCTAGGGGTGACCTTACCTAACGCGAGGGGAGCGCTAGCCTTAGCCTAAGCCTAGGGGAGCCCTAGCCTAAGCCTAGGGGAGCCCTAGACTAAGGCTAGGGGAGCCATATCCTAAGGCTAGGGGAACCATAGCCTTAGCCTAAACCTAGGGGTGCCCTAGCCTAAGGCTAGGGGAGCCCTAACCTAAGGCTAGGGGAGCCCTAGCCATAGCTTAAGGCTAGGGGAGCGCTACCCTTAGCCCAAGCCTAGGGGTGCCCTAACCTAAGGCTAGGGGAGCCCTAGCCTAAGGCTAGGGGAGCCCTAGCCTTAGCCTAAGCCTACGGGTGCCCTAGCCTAAGGCTATGGGAGCCCTATCCTAAGGCTAGAGGAGCCCTCGCCTTTGCCTTACCCTAGGGGTGCCCTAGCCTAAGGTAAGGGGAGCCCTAGCTTAAGTCTCAGGGAGCCCTAGCCTTAGCCTAAGCCTAGGGGTGCCCTAGCCTAAGGCTAGGGGAGCCCTAGCCTAAGGCTATGGGAGCCCTAGCCTTAGCCTAAGCCTAAAAGTGCCCTAGCCTAAGGCTTGGGGAGCGCTAGCTTTAGCGTAAGCCTAAGGGTGCCCTAACCTAAGTCTAGAAAAGCCCTAGCCTAAGGCTAGGGGAGCCCTAGCCTAAGGCTAGGGGAGCACTAGCTTAAGGCTAGGGGAGCCCTAGCCTTAGCCTAAGCCTAGGGGTGCCCTAGCCTAAGGTTAGGGGTGCACTAACCTAAGGCTAGGGGAGCCATACCCTCAGGTTCGGGGAGCCCAGTAAGGCTCAGGGAGCCCTAGCCTTAGCCTAAGCCTATCGGTGCCCTAGCCTAAGGCTATGGGAGCCCTAGCCTAAGGCTTGGGGAGTCCTAGCCTTAGCCTAAGCCTAGGGGTGCCCTAGGCTAAGGTTAGTGGAACACTAGCCTAAGGCTAGGGGAGCCAAAGCCCAAGGCTAGAGGAGCCCTAGCTTAAGGCTAGGGGTGTCTTAGCATAAGGCTAGGGGAGCACTAACCAAAGGCTAGGGGAGCCCTAGCCTTAGCCTAAGCCTTGGGGTGTCCTAACCTAAGGCTAGGGGAGCCCTAGCCTAAGGTTATGGTAACATAAGCCTAAGACTAGGGAAGCACTAGCCTAAGGCTAGGGGAGCCCTAGCCTTAGCCTAAGCCTAGGGGTGCCCTAGCCTAAGGTTAGGAGAACACTAGCCTAAGGCTAGGGGAGCAATAGCCTAAGGTTCGGGGAGCCCTCGCCGAAGGCTCGGGGAGCCCTAGCCTAAGCCTAGGGGTGCCCTTACCTAACGCTAGGGGAGCGCTAGCCTAAGCCTTGGAGTGCCCTAGCCTAAGGCTAGGGGAGCCCTAGATTAAGGCTAGGGGTGCCCTAGCCTAAGGCTAGGGGAGCCCTAGCCTTAGCCTAAGCCTAGGGGAGACCTAGCCTAAGACTAGGGGAGCCCTAGCCTAAGGCTAGGGGAGCCCTAGCCTTAGCCTAAACCTAGGTGTGCCCTAGCCGAAGGCTAAGGGAGCCCTAGCCTTAGCCAAAGCCTTGGGGTGCCCTAGCCTAAGGCTAGGGGAGCCCTAGCCTTAGCCTAAGCCTAGGGGAGCCCTAGTCTAAGGCTAGGGGAGCCCTAGTCTAAGGCTAGGGGAGCCCTAGCCTTAGCCTAAGCCTAAAGGTGCCCTAGCCTAAGCCGAGGGGATCCCTAGCGTTGGCCTAAGCCTAGGGGTGCCCTAACGTAAGGCTAGGGGAGCCCTAGCCTAAGGTTGGGGGAGCATTAGCCTAAGACTAGGGGAGCCCGTGCCTTAAATTAAGCTTAGGGGTGCCCTAGCATAAGGCTAGGTGAGCCCTAGCCTAAGGCTAGGGGAGCCCTAGCCTAAGGCTAGGGGAGCTCTAGCCTAAGGCTAGGGGAGCCCTAGCCTTAGCCTAAGCCTAGGGGTGCGCTAGCCTAAGGCTAGGGGAGCCCTAGCCCAAGGCTAGGGTAGCTCTAGCTAAGGCTAGGGGAGCCATAGCCTAAGGCTAGGGGAACCCTAGCCTTAGCCTAAGCCTAGGGGTGCCCTAGCCTAAGCCTACGTGTACCCTAGCCTAAGGCTAGGGGAGCACTAGCCTAAGGCTAGGGGAGCCCTAGTCTTAGCCTAAGCTTAGGGGTGCCCTAGCCTAAGGCTAGGGGAGCCCTAGCCTAAGTCTCAGGGAGACCTAGCCTTAGCCTAACCTAGGGGAGCCCTAGCCTAAGGCTAGGGGAGCCCTAGCCTTATCCTAAGCCTAAGGGTGCCATAGCCTAAGGCTAGGGGAGCCCTAACCTTAGGCTAGGGATGCCCTAGCCTTAGCCTAAGCCTAGGGGTGCCCTAGCCTAAGGCTAGGGGAGCCCTAGCCTAAGGCTAGGGGAGCCTTAGCCTAAGGCTAGGGGAGCCCTAGCCTTAGCCTAAGCCTAGGGGTGCCCTAACCTAAGGCTAGAAAAGCCCTAGCCTAAGGCTAGGGGAGCCCTAGCCTTAGCCTAAGCCTAGGGGTGCCCTAGCCTAAGGCTAGAGGAGCCCTAGCCTTAGCCTAATCCTAGGGGTGCCCTAGCCTAAGGCTAGGGGAGCACTAGCCTAAGGCTAGGGGAGCCCTAACCTAAGGCTAGGGGAGCCCCAGCCCAAGGCTAGGGGAGACCTAGCCTTAGCCTAAGCCTAGGGGTTCCCTAGGCTAAGGCTAGGGGAGGCCTAGCCTAAGGCTAGGGGAGCCATAGCCTTAGCCTAAGCCTAGGGGTGCCCTAGCTTAAGGTTAGGGGAACACTACCCTAAGGCTAGGGGAGCCATAGCCTAATGTTCGGGGAGCTCTAGCCTAAGGTTCGGGGAGCCCTAGTGTAAGCCTAGGGGGGCCCTTACGTAACGCTAGGGGAGCGCTAGCCTTAGCCTAAGCCTAGGGGAGCCCTAGCCTAAGCCTACGGGTGCCCTACCCTAAGGCTAGGGGAGCCCTAACCTAAGGCTAGGGGAGCCCTAGCCTTAGCCTAAGGCTAGGGGAGCGCTATCCTTAGCGCAAGCCTAGGGGTGCCCTAACCTAAGGCTAGGGGATCCCTAGCCTAAGGCTAGGGGAGCCCTAGCCTTAGCCTAAGCCTATGGGTGCCCTAGCCTAAGGCTAGGGGAGCTCTAACCTAAGGCTAGGGAGCCCTAGCCTTAGCCTAAACCGAGGTGTGCCCTAGCCGAAGGCTAAGGGAGCCCTAGCCTTAGCCAAAGCCTTGGGGTGCCCTAGCCTAAGGCTAGGGGAGCCCTAGCCTTAGCCTAAGCCTAGGGGTGCCCTAGCCTAAGCCTACGGGTGCCCTAGCCTAAGGCTAGGGGAGCCCTAACCTAAGGCTAGGGGAGCCCTAGCCTTAGCCTAAGCCTAGAGGAGCCCTAGCCTAAGGGTAGGGGAGCCCTAGCCTTAGCCTAAGCCTAGGGGTGCCCTAGCCTAAGGCTTGGGGAGCCCTAGCCTAAGGCTAGGGGAGCCTTAGCCTAAGGCTATGGGAGCCCTAGCCTTAGCCTAAGCCTAAAAGTGCCCTAGCCTAAGGCTTGGGGAGTGCTAGCTTTAGCGTAAGCCTAAGGGTGCCCTCACCTAAGTCTAGAAAAGCCCTAGCCTAAGGCTAGGGGAGCCCTAGCCTAAGGCTAGGGGAGCACTAGCTTAAGGCTAGGGGAGCCCTAGCCTTAGCCTAAGCCTAGGGGTGCCCTAGCCTAAGGTTAGGGGTACACTAACCTAAGGCTAGGGGAGCCATACCCTAAGGTTCGGGGAGCCCTAGTAAGGCTCAGGGAGCCCTAGCCTTAGCCTAAGCCTATCGGTGCCATAGCCTAAGGCTATGGGAGCCCTATTCTAAAGCTCGGGGAGCCCTAGCCTTAGCCTAAGCCTAAGGGTGCCCTAGCCTAAGGTTAGTGGAACACTAGCCTAAGGCTAGGGGAGCCATAGCCTAAGGTTCGGGGAGCCCTAGCCTAAGGCTTGGGGAGCCCTAGGCTAAGCTTAGGGGTGCCCTTACCTAACACTAGGGGAGCACTAGCCTAAGCCTAGGAGTGCCCTAGCCTAAGGCTAGAGGAGCCCTAGCTTAAGGCTAGGAGAGCCTTAGCCTAAGGCTATGGGAGCCCTAGCCTTAGCCTAAGCCTAAAAGTGCCCTAGCCTAAGGCTTGGGGAGCGCTAGCTTTAGCGTAAGCCTTGGGGTGCCCTAACCTAAGTCTAGAAAAGCCCTAGCCTAAGGCTAGGGGAGCCCTAGCCTAAGGCTAGGGGAGCACTAGCCTAAGGCTACAGGAGCCCTAGCCTTAGCCTAAGCCTAGGGGTGCCCTAGCCTAAGGTTAGGGGTACACTAACCTAAGGCTAGGGGAGCCATACCCTAAGGTTCGGGGAGCCCTAGTGAGGCTCAGGGAGCCCTAGCCTTAGCCTAAGCCTATCGGTGCCATAGCCTAAGGCTATGGGAGCCCTAGTCTAAAGCTCGGGGAGCCCTAGCCTTAGCCTAAGCCTAGGGGTGCCCTAGCCTAAGGCTAGGGGAGCCCTAGCCTAAGTCTCAGGGAGCCCTAGCCTTAGCCTAAGCCTAGGGGAGCCCTAGCCTAAGGGTAGGGGAGCCCTAGCCTTAGCCTAAGCCTTGGGGTTCCATAGCCTAAGGCTAGTGGAGCCCTAACCTAAGGCTAGGGGTGCCCTAGCCTTAGCCTAAGCCGAGGGGTACCATAGCCTAAGGCTTGGGGATCGCTAGCTGTAGCCTAAACCTAGGGGTGCCCTAACCTAAGTCTAGAAAAGTATAGCCTAAGGCTAGGGGAGCCCTAGCCTAAGGCTAGGGGAGCCCTAGCCTTAGCCCAAGGCTTGGGGAGCCCTAGCCTAAGGCTAGGGGAGCCCTAGCCTTAGCCAAAGCCTACGGGTGCCTAGCCTAAGGCTAGGGGAGCACTAGCCTAAGGCTAGGGGAGGCCTAGCCTAAGGTTAGGGGAACACTAGCCTAAGGCTAGGGGAGCCATAGCCTAAGGTTCGGGGAGCCCTAGCCTAAGGCTCAGGGAGCCCAAGCCTAAGCCTAGGGGTGCCCTTACCTAACACTAGGGGAGCGCTAGCCTAAGCCTTGGAGTGCCCTAGCCTAAGGCTAGGGGAGCCCTAGATTAAGGCTAGGGGTGCCCTAGCTTAAGGCTAGGGGAGCCCTAGCCTAAGGCTAGGGGAGCCCTAGCCTAAGGCTAGGGGAGCCCCAGCCTAAGGCTAGGGGAGCCCCAGCCTAAGGCTAGGGGAGCCCTAGCCTTAGCCTAAACCTTGGTGTGCCCTAGCCTAAGGCTAGGGGAGCCCTAGCCTTATCCTAATCCTAGGGGTGCGCTAGCCTAAGGCTAGGGGAGCCCTAGCCTAAGGCTAGGGGAGCCCTAGCCTAAAGCTAGGGGAGCCCAAGCCTAAGGTTAGGTGTGCCCTAGCCTAAGGTTAGGGGAGCCCTAGCATAAGGCTAGGGGTGGCCTAGGCTAAGGCTAGGGGAGTCCTAGACTTAGCCTAAGCCTACGGGTGCCCTAGCCTAAGGCTACGGGAGCCCTAACCTAAGGCTAGGGAAGCCCTAGCCTTAGCCTAAGCCTAGGGGTGCCCTAGCCTAAGGCTAGGGTAGCCCTAGCCTTAGCCTAAGCTTAAAGGTGCCCTAGCATAAGGCTAGAGGATCCCTAGCCTTGGCCTAAGCCTACGGGTGCCCTAACGTAAGGCTAGGGGAGCCAGAGCCTAAGGCTCAGAGGCCCTAGCCTTAGCCTAAGCCTAGGGGAGCCCTAGCCTAAGGCTAGGGGAGCCCTAGCCTTAGCCTAAGACTAGGGGTGCCCTAGCCTAAGGCTAGGGGAGCGCTAGCCCAAGGCTAGGGTAGCCCTAGCCTAAGGCTAGGGGAGCCCTATCCTAAGGCTAGGGGACCCTTAGCCTTAGCCTAAGCCTAGGGGTGCCCTAGCCTAAGGCTAGGGGAGCCCTAGCCTTAGCCTAAGCCTAGGGGAGCCCTAGCCTAAGGGTAGGGGAGCACTAGCCTTAGCCTAAGCCTTGGGGTTCCATAGCCTAAGGCTAGGGGAGCCCTAACCTAAAGCTAGGGGTGCCCTAGCCTTAGCCTAAGCCTAGGGGTGCCCTAGCCTAAGGCTTGGGGATCGCTAGCTTTAGCCTAAACCAAGGGGTGCCCTAACCTAAGTCTAGAAAAGCCCTAGCGTAAGGCTAGGGGAGCCCTAGCCTAAGGCTAGGGGAGCCCTAGCCTTAGCCTAAGCCTAGGGGAGCACTAGCCTAAGGCTAGGGGAGCCCTAGCCTTAGTCTAAGCCTAGGGGTGCCCTAGCCTAAGGTTAGGGGTACACTAGCCTAAGGCTAGGGCAGCCATAGCCTAAGGTTCGGTGAGCCCTAGTAAGGCTCGGGGAGCCCTAGCCTTAGCCTAAGCCTAGGGGTGCCCTTGCCTAAGGCTAGGGGAGCCATAACCTAAGGCTAGGGTAGCCCTAGCCCTAGCCTTAGCCTAGGGGTGCCCTAGCCTAAGGCTAGGGGAGCCCTAGCCTAAGTCTCAGGGAGCCCTAGCCTTAGCCTAAGCATAGGGGTGCCCTAGCCTAAGGCTAGGGGAGCACTAGCCTAAGGCTAGGGGACCCCTAGCCTTAGCCTAAGACTAGGGGTGCCCTAACCTACGACTAGGGGAGCCCTAGCCTAAGGTTAGGGGTACACTAGCCTAAGGCTAGGGCAGCCATAGCCTAACGTTCGGGAGCCCTAGCCTAAGGCTCGGGGAGCCCTAGCCTAAGCTTAGGGGTGCCCTTACCTAACACTAGGGGAGCACTAGCCTAAGCCTAGGAGTGCCCTAGCCTAAGGCTAGAGGAGCCCTAGCTTAAGGCTAGGGGAGCCTTAGCCTAAGGTTCGGGGAGCCCTAGTGAGGCTCAGGGAGCCCTAGCCTTAGCCTAAGCCTATCGGTGCCATAGGCTAAGGCTATGGGAGCCCTAGCCTAAAGCTCGGGGAGCCCTAGCCTTAGCCTAAGCCTAGGGGTGCCCTAGCCTAAGGCTAGGGGAGCCCTAGCCTAAGTCTCAGGGAGCCCTAGCCTTAGCCTAAGCCTAGGGGAGCCCTAGCCTAAGTCTCAGGGAGCCCTAGCCTTAGCCTAAGCCTAGGGGAGCCCTAGCCTAAGGGTAGGGGAGCCCTAGCCTTAGCCTAAGCCTTGGGGTTCCATAGCCTAAGGCAAGTGGAGCCCTAACCTAAGGCTAGGGGTGCCCAAGCCTTAGCCTAAGCCGAGGGGTACCATAGCCTAAGGCTTGGGGAGCCCTAGCCTAAGGCTAGGGGAGCCCTAGCCTTATCCTAAGCCTAGGGGTGCCCTAGCCTAAGGCTAGGGGAGCCCTAGCCCAAGGCTAGGGGAGCCCTAGCCTAAGGCTAGGGGAGCCCTAGCCTTAGCCTAAGCCTAGGGGTGCCTAGCCTAAGGCTAGGGGAGCACTAGCCTAAGGCTAGGGGAGGCCTAGCCATAGCCTAAGCCTAGGGGTGCCCTAGCCTAAGGTTAGGGGAACACTAGCCTAAGGCTAGGGGAGCCATAGCCTAAGGTTCGGGGAGCCCTAGCCTAAGGCTCAGGGAGCCCTAGCCTAAGCCTAGGGGTGCCCTTACCTAACACTAGGGGAGCGCTAGCCTAAGCCTTGGAGTGCCCTAGCCTATGGCTAGGGGAGCCCTAGCCTAAGGCTAGGGGAGCCCTAGCCTAAGGCTAGGGGAGCCGAAGCCTAAGGTTAGGTGTGCCCTAGCCTAAGGTTAGGGGAGTCCTAGACTTAGCCTAAGCCTACGGGTGCCCTAGCCTAAGGCTACGGGAGCCCTAACCTAAGGCTAGGGGTGCCCTAGCCTAAGGCTAGGGTAGCCCTAGCCTTAGCCTAAGCCTAAAAGTGCCCTAGCCTAAGGCTAGGGGAGCACTAGCCTTAGCCTAAGCCTAGGGGTGCCCTAACCTAAGGCTAGGGGAGCCCTAGCCTAAGGCTAGGGGAGCCCTAGCCTTAGTCTAAGCCTAGGGGTGCCCTAACCTAAGGCTAGGGGAGCCCTAACCTAAGGCTAGGGAGCCCTATCCTTACCCTAAGCCTCGGGGAGCCCTAGCCTAAGGCTAGCGGAGCCCTATCCTAAGGCTAAGGGAGCCCTACCCTTAGCCTAAGCCTAGGGGTGCCCTTGCCTAAGGCTAGGGGAGCCCTAGACTCAGCCTAAGCTTAAAGGTGCCCTAGCATAAGGCTAGAGGATCCCTAGCCTTGGCCTAAGCCTACGGGTGCCCTAACGTAAGGCTAGGGGAGCCAGAACCTAAGGCTCAGAGGCCCTAGCCTTTGCCTAAGCCTAGGGGAGCCCTAGCCTAAGGCTAGGGGAGCCCTAGCCTTAGCCTAAGACTAGGGGTGCCCTAGCCTAAGGCTAGGGGAGCGCTAGCCCAAGGCTAGGGTAGCCCTAGCCTAAGGCTAGGGGAGCCCTAACCTAAGGCTAGGGGACCCTTAGCCTTAGCCTAAGCCTAGGGGTGCCCTAGCCTAAGGCTAGGGGAGCCCTAGCCTTAGCCTAAGCCTAGGGGAGCCCTAGCCTAAGGGTAGGGGAGCACTAGCCTTAGCCTAAGCCTTGGGGTTCCATAGCCTAAGGCTAGGGGAGCCCTAACCTAAGGCTAGGGGTGCCCTAGCCTTAGCCTAAGCCTTGGGGTGCCCTAGCCTAAAGCTTGGGGATCGCTAGCTTTAGCCTAAACAAAGGGGTGCCCTAACCTAAGTCTAGAAAAGCCCTAGCCTAAGGCAAGGGGAGCCCTAGCCTAAGGCTAGGGGAGCCCTAGCCTTAGCCTAAGCCTAGGGGAGCACTAGCCTAAGGCTAGGGGAGCCCTAGCCTTAGTCTAAGCCTAGGGGTTCCCTAGCCTAAGGTTAGGGGTACACTAGCCTAAGGCTAGGGCAGCCATAGCCTAAGGTTCGGGGAGCCCTAGTAAGGCTCGGGGAGCCCTAGCCTTAGCCTAAGCCTAGGGGTGCCCTTGCCTAAGGCTAGGGGAGCCCTAACCTAAGGCTAGGGTAGCCCTAGCCCTAGCCTTAGCCTTGGGGTGCCCTAGCCTAAGGCTAGGGGAGCACTAGCCTAAGGCTAGGGGACCCCTAGCCTTAGCCTAAGACTAGGGGTGCCCTAACCTACGACTAGGGGAGCCCTAGCCCAAGGCTAGGGGAGCTCTAGTCTAAGTCTAGGGGAGACTTGCCTAAGGCTATGGGAGCCCAAGCCTTATCCTAAGCCTAGGGGTGCCCTAGCCTCCGGCTAGGGGAGCCCTAGCCCAAGGCTAGGGGAGCCCTAGCCTTAGCCTAAGCCTAGGGGTGCCCTTACCTAACGCTAGGGGAGCGCTAGCCTATGCCTTGGAGTGCCCTAGCCTAAGGCTAGGGGAGCCCTAGATTAAGGCTAGGGGTGCCATAGCCTAAGGCTAGGGGAGCACTAGCCTAAGGCTAGGGGAGCCCTGGCCTTAGCCTAAGCCTAGGGGAGCCCTAGTCTAAGGCTAGGGGAGCCCTAGCCTAAGACTAGGGGAGCCCGAGCCTTAGCCTAAGCCTAAAGGTGCCCTAGCCTAAGCCTTGGGGATCCCTAGCTTTGGCCTAAGCCTAGGGGTGCCCTATCATAATGCTAGGGGAGCCCTAGCCTAAGGTTAGGGGAGACCTAGCCTTAGTCTAAGCCTTGGGGTGCCCTAATCTAAGGCTAGGGGAGCCCTAGCCTAAGGTTGGGGGAGCATTAGCCTAAGACTAGAGGAGCCCGTGCCTTAACCTAAGCCTAGGGGTGCCCTAGCATAAGGCTAGATGAGCCCTAGCCTAAGGCTTGGTGAGCCCTAGCCTAAGGCTAGGGGAGCCCTAGCCTAAGGCTAGGGGAGCCCAAGCCTTAGCCTAAGCCTAGGGGTGCCCTAGCCTAAGGCTAGGGGAGCCCTAGCCTAAGTCTCATGGAGCCCTAGCCTTATCCTAAGCCTAGGGGTGCCATAGCCTAAGGCTAGGGGAGCCCTAACCTAAGGCTAGGGCTGCCCTAGCCTTAGACTAAGCCTAGGGGTGCCCTAGCCTAAGGTTAGGGGAGCCCTAGCCTAAGGCGAGGGGAGCCTTAGCCTAAGACTAGGGGAGCCCTAGCCTTAGCCTAAGCCTAGGGATGCCCTAACCTAAGGCTAGAAAAGCCCTAGCCTAAGGCTAGGGGAGCCTTAGCCTAAGGCTAGGGGAGCCCTAGCCTTAGCCTAAGCCTAGGGGTGCCCTAGCCTAAAGCTTGAGGAGCCCTAGCATTAGCCTAAGCCTAGGAGTGCCCTAGCCCAAGGCTAGGGGAGCCCTAGCCTAAGGCTAGGGGAGCCCTAGCCTTAGCATAAGCGAGGGGTGCCTAGCCTAAGGCTAGGGGAGCACTAGCCTAAGGCTAGGGGAGGCCTAGCCATAGCCAAAGCCTAGGGGTGCCATAGCCTAAGGTTAGGGGAACACTAGCCTAAGGCTAGGGGAGCCATAGCCTAAGGTTCGGGGAGCCCTATCCTAAGGCTCAGGGAGCCCTAGCCTAAGCCTGGGGGTGCCCTTACCTAACACTATGGGAGCGCTAGCCTAAGCCTTTGAGTGCCCTAGCCTAAGGCTAGGGGAGCCCTAGATTAAGGCTAGGGGTGCCATAGCCTAAGGCTAGGGGAGCACAAGCCTAAGGCTAGGGGAGCCCTAGCCTTAGCCTAAGCCTAGGGGAGCCCTAGCCTAAGATAGGGGAGCACTAGCCTAAGGCTAGGGGAGCCCTAGCCTAAGGCTAGGGGAGCCCTAGCCTAAGGCTAGGTGTGCCCTAGCCTAAGGTTAGGGGAGCCTTAGCATAAGGCTAAGGGTGCCCTAGCCTAACGCTAGGGGAGTCCTAGACTTAGCCTAAGCCTTCGGGTTCCCTAGCCTAAGGCTAGGGGAGCCCTAACCTAAGGCTAGGGGAGCCCTAGCCTTAGCCTAAGCCTAGGGATGCCCTAGCCTAAGGCTAGGGGAGCCCTAGCCTTAGCCTAAGCCTAAAAGTGCCCTAGCCTAAGGCTAGGGGAGCGCTAGCCTTAGCCTAAGCCTAGGGGTGCCCTAACCTAAGGCTAGGGGAGCCCTAGCCTAAGGCTAGGGGAGCCCTAGCCTTAGCCTAAGCCTAGGAGTGCCCTAACCTAAGGCTAGGGGAGCCCTAACCTAAGGCTAGGGAGCCCTAGCCTTAGCCTAAGCCTAGGGGAGCCCTAGCCTTAGCCTAAGCCTAGGGGTGCCCTTGCCTAAGGCTAGGGGAGCCCTGGACTTAGCCTAAGCTTAAAGGTGCCCTAGCATAAGGCTAGAGGATCCCTAGCCTTGGCATAAGCCTACGGGTGCCCTAACGTAAGGCTAGGGGAGCCAGAGCCTAAGGCTCAGAGGCCCTAGCCTTAGCCTAAGCCTAGGGGAGCCCTAGCCTAAGCTAGGGGAGCCCTAGCCTTAGCCTAAGCCTAGGGGTGCCCTAGCCTAAGGCTAGGGGAGCGCTAGCCCAAGGCTAGGGTAGCCCTAGCCTAAGGCTAGGGTAGCCCTAGCCTAAGGCTAGGGGAGCCCTAACCTAAGGCTAGGGGAGCCCGTGCCTAAGGCTCAGAGGCCCTAGCCTTAGCCTAAGCCTAGGGGAGCCCTAGCCTAAGCTAGGGGAGCCCTAGCCTTAGCCTAAGCCTAGGGGTGCCCTAGCCTAAAGCTAGGGGAGCGCTAGCCCAAGGCTAGGGTAGCCCTACCCTAAGGCTAGGGGAGCCCTAGCCTAAGGCTAGGGGAGCCCTAGCCTTACCCTAAGCCTACGGGTGCCCTAACCTAAGGCTAGGGGAGCCCTAGCCTAAGTCTAGGGTTTCCCTAGCCTAAGGCTAGGGGAGCCATTGCCTTAACCTAAGCCTTGGGGTGCCCTAGCCTAAGGCTAGGTGAGCCCTAGCCTAAGGCTAGGGAAGCCCTAGCCTTAGCCTAAGCCTAGAGGTACCCTAGCCTAAGGCTAGGGGAGCCCTAGCCCAAGGCTAGGGGAGCCCTAGCCTTAGCCTAAGCCTAGGGGTGCCCTAGCCTAAGGCTAGGGGAGCACTAGCCTATGCCTAGGGGAGCCCTAGCCTTAGCCTAAGCCTAGGGGTGCCCTGGCCTAAGATTAGGGGAACACTAGCCTAAGGCTAGGGGAGCCATAGCCTAAGGCTCGGGGAGCCCTAGCCTAAGCCTAGGGGTGCCCTTACCTAACGCTAGGGGAGCGCTAGCCTAAGCCTAGGAGTGCCCTAGCCTAAGGCTAGGGGAGCCCTAACTTAAGGCTAGGGGTGCCCTAGCCTAAGGCTAGGGGAGCACTAGCCTAAGGCTAGGGGAGCACTAGCCTTAGGCTAGGGGAGCCTTAGTTAAGGCTAGGGGAGCCCTCTCCTTAGCCTAAACCTAGGGGTGCCCTAGCCTAAAGCTAGGGAATCCCTAGCCTAAGGTTAGGGGAGCCCTAGCATAAGGCTAGGGGAGCCCTAGCCTAAGGCTAGGGGAGTCCTAGGCTTAGCCTAAGCCTAGGGGTGCCCTAGCCTAAGGCTAGGTGTGCCCTCGCCTAAGGCTAGGGGAGCCCTAGCCTTAGCCTAAGCCAAGGGGTGCCCTAGCCTAAGGCTAGGGGAGCCCTAGCCTTAGCCTTAGCCTAAGCCTAAAAGTGCCCTAGCCTAAGCCTAGGGGTGCCCTAGCCTAAAGCTAGGGGAGCCCTAACCTAAGGCTAGGGAGCCCTAGCCTTAGCCTAAGCCTAGGGTAACCATAGCCTAAGGTTCGTGTAGCCCTAGCCTAAGGCTCGGGGAGCCCTAGCCTTAGCCTAAGCCTAGGGGAGTCCTAGCCTAAGGCTAGGGGAGCACTAGCGTTAGCCTAAGCCTAAAAGTGCCCTAGCCTAAGGCTAGGGAGCGCTAGCCTTAGCCTAAACCTAGGGGTGCCCTAACCTATGGCTAGGGGAGCCCTAGCCTAAGGCTAGGGGAGTCCTAGCCTTAGCCTAAACCTAGGGGTGCCCTAGCCTAAGGCTAGGGGAGCCCTAACCAAAGGCTAGGGAGCCCTAGCCTTAGCCAAAGGCTAGGGGAGCCCTAGCCTAAGCCTAGGGGAGCCCTGGTCTAAGGCTAGGGGAACCCTAGCCTTAGCCTAAGCCTAAAGGTGACCTAGCCTAAGGCTCGGAGAGCGCTAGCTTTAGGCTAAGTAAAGGGGTTCCCTAACCTAAGGCTAGAAAAGCCCTAGCCTAAGGCTACGGGAGCTCTAACCTAAGGCTAGGGGAGTACTAGCCCAAGGCTAGGGTAGCCCTATCCTAAGGCTAGGTGAGCCCTTGCCTAAGGTTAGGGAGCCCTAGCCTTAGCCTAAGCCTAAAAGTGCCCTAGCCTAAGGCTAGGGAGCGCTAGCCTTAGCCTAAGCCTAGGGGTGCCCTAACCTATGGCTAGGGGAGCCCTAGCCTAAGGCTAGGGGAGTCCTAGCCTTAGCCTAAACCTAGGGATGCCCTAGCCTAAGGCTAGGGGTGCACTAGCCTAAGGCTAGGGGAGCCCGAGCCTTAGCCTAAGCCTAGGGGTGCCACAGCCTAAGTTTAGGGGAACACTAGCCTAAGGCTAGGGGAGCCATAGCCTAAGGTTCGGGGAGCCGTAGCCTAAGGCTCATGGAGCCCTAGCCTAAGCCTAGGGGTGCCCTTACCTAAGGCTAGGGGAGCGCTAGCCTAAGCCTAGGAGTACTCTAGCCAAAGACTAGGCGAGCCCTCGCTTAAGGCTAGGGGTGCCCTAGCCGAAGGCTAGGGGAGCACTAGCCTAAGGCTAGGGGAGCCCTAGCCTTAGCCTAAGCCTAGGGGTGCCCTAGCCTAAGGCTAGGGGAGCCCTAGCTTTAGCCAAAGCCTTGGGGTGCCCTAGCCTAAGGCTAGGGGAGCCCTAGCCTTAGCCTAAGCCTAGGGGTTCCCTAGCCTAAGGCTAGGGGAGCCCTAGCCTAAGGCTAGGAGAGCTTACCCTTAGCCTAAGCCTAGGTGGGCCCTAGCCTAAGGGTAGGGGAGCCCTAACCTAAGGCTAGGGGAGCCCTAGCCCTAGCCTTAGCCTAAGCCTAGGGGTGCCCTAGCCTAAGGCTAGGGGAGCCCTAGCCTAAGGCTAGGAGAGCTTACCCTTAGCCTAAGCCTAGGTGGGCCCTAGCCTAAGGGTAGGGGAGCCCTAACCTAAGGCTAGGGAGCCCTAGCCTTAGCCTAAGCCTAGGGGAGCCCTAGCCTTAGCCTAAGCCTAAACGTGCCCTAGGCTAAGGCTAGGGGAGCCCTAGCCTAATTCTAGGGGAGCCATAGCCTAAGGCTAGGGGAGCCCTAGCCTTAGCCTAAGCCTAGGGTTGCCCTACCCTAAGGCTAGGGGAGCCCTGGACTAAGCCTAGGGCTGCCCTGGCCTAAGGCTAGGGGAGCCCTAGCGTGACGCTAGGGGAGCCTTAGCTTAAGTCTAGAGAAGCCCTACCTAAACCTATGGGTGCCCTTGCCTAAGGCTAGGGGAGCCCTAGCCTAAGGTTCGGATAGCCCTAGCCTAAGCCAAGGGGTGCCCTAGCCTAAAGTTAGGAGAGCCTTAGCCTAAGCCTAGGGGTGCCCTAGCCTAAGGCTTGGGGAGCCCTAGCCTAAGGCTAGAGGAGCCCTGGCCTAAGCGTAGTGGTGCCCTGGTCTAAGGCTAGGGGAGCCCTAGCGTAACGCTGGGGGAGCCCTTGCCTAAGTCTAGGGGAGCCCTAGCCTAAGGCTAGGTGTGCCCCAGCCCACGGCTAGGGGAGCACGAACCTAAGCCTTGGGGAGCCTTGGCCTAAGCCTAGGGGTGCTCTGACCTAAGGCTGGGGGAGCCCTAGCGTAACGCAGGAGCCCTAGCCTAAGGCTAGTGGAGCCCTAGCCTAAGGCTTGGTGTGCCCGAGCCCACGGCTAGGGGAGCAAGAGGCTAAGGCTAGTGGAGCCCGAGTCCTTGGCTAGGGGAACCCTAGCCTAAGCCTAGGGTTGCCCTAGCCAAAGGCTAGGGGTGCCCGAGCCTAAGGCTAGGGGAGCACCAGCCTAAGGCTAGGGGAACCCGAGCCTAAGGCTAGGGGAGCCCTAGCCTTAGCCTAAGCCTACGGTTGCCCTACCCTAAGGCTAGGGGAGCCCTGGACTAATCCTAGGGCTGCCCTGGCCTAAGGCTAGGGGAGCCCTAGCGTGACGCTAGGGGAGCCATAGCTTAAGTCTAGAGAAGCCCTAACCTAAACCTATGGGTGCCCTTGCCTAAGGCTAGGGGAGCCCTAGCCTAAGGTTAGGGTAGCCCTAGCCTAAGCCAAGGGGTTCCCTAGCCTAAAGTTAGGAGAGCCTTAGCCTAAGGCTAGGGGAGCCCTAGCCTTAGCCTAAGCCTAGGGGTGCCCTAGCCTAAGGCTAGGGGAGACCTAGCCTAAGGCTAGAGGAGCCCTGGCCTAAGCCTAGTGGTGCCCTGGTCTAAGGCTAGGGGAGCCCTAGCGTAACGCTGGGGGAGCCCTTGCCTAAGTCTAGGGGAGCCCTAGCCTAAGGCTAGGTGTGCCCCAGCCCACGGCTAGGGGAGCACGAACCTAAGCCTAGGGGAGCCTTGGCCTAAGCCTAGGGGTGCTCTGGCCTAAGGCTGGGGGAGCCCTAGCGTAACGCAGGAGCCCTAGCCTAAGGCTAGTGGAGCCCTAGCCTAAGGCTAGGTGTGCCCGATCCCACGGCTAGGGGAGCACGAGCCTAAGGCTAGTGGAGCCCGAGTCCTTGGCTAGGGGAACCCTAGCCTAAGCCTAGGGTTGCCCTAGCCAAAGGCTAGGGGTGCCCGAGCCTAAGGCTAGGGGAGCACGAGCCTAAGGCTAGGGGAACCCGAGTCTAAGGCTTGGGGGAGCCCTAGCCTAAGCCTAGGGGTGACCTAGCCTAAGGAGAGGGGAGCCATAGCCTTAGCCTAAGCCTAGGGGTTCCCTAGCATAAGCCTAGGGGTGCCCTAGCCTAAGCCTAGGGGTGCCCTAGCATAAGGCTAGGGGAGCCTTAGCGTATGGCTAGGGGAGCACGAGCCTAAGGCTAGGGGTGCCCGAGCCTACAGCTAGGGGAGCCCAAGCCTAAGGCTAGGGTAGCCCTAGCCTAAGGCTTGGGGAGTCCTAGCCTTAGCCTAAGCCTAGGGGTGCCCTAGCCTAAGGTTAGGGGAGCCCTAGCCTAAGGCTCCGAGAGCCCTAGCCTTAGCCTAAGCCTAGGGGTGCCCTAGCCTAAGGCTAGGGGAGCCCTAGCCTAAGGGTTGGGGAGCCCTAGCCTAAGGGTAGGGGAGCCCTAGCCTAAGGCTAGGGGAGCGCTAGCCTTAGCCTAAGCCTAGGGGTGCCCAAACCTAAGGGTAGAAAAGCCCTAGCCTAAGGCTAGGGATGCCCTAGCCTAAGGCTAGGGGAGCGCTAGCCTTAGCCTAAGCATAGGGGTGCCCGAAAATAAGGCTAGGGGAGCCGTTGCCTTAGCCTAAGCCTAGGGGTGCCCTAGCCTAAGGCTAGGGGAGCCCTAGCCTAAGGCTAGGTGTGCCCTAGCCTAAAGATAGGGGACCACTAGCATAAGGCTAAGGGAGCCCTAGCCTAGGGCTAGGGGAGTCCTAGACTTAGCCTAAGCTTAGGGGTGCCCTAGACTAAGGCTAGGGGAGTCTTAACGTAAGGCTAGGGGAGCCCTAGACTTAGCCTAAGCCTAGGGGTGTCCTAGACTAAGGCTAGGGGAGCACTAGGCTAAGGCTAGGGGCGCCCTAGACTTAGCCTAAGACTAGGGGTGCCCTAGCCTAAGGCTAGGGGAGCCCTATCCTTAGACTAAGCCTAAAAGTGCCCTAGCCTAAGGCTAGGGGAGACCTAGTCTAAGGCTAGGTGTGCCCTAGCCTAATGTTAGGGGCCCCTAACCTAAGGCTAGGGGAGCCCTAGCCTTAGCCTAATCCTAGGGGTTTCCAACCTAAGGCTAGGGGAGCCCTAGCCTTAGCCTAAGCCTAGGGGTGCCCAAGCCTAAGGCTAGGCGAGCCCTAGCCTTAGCCTAAGCCTAAAAGTGCCCTAACCTAAGGCTAGGGGAGCCCTAGCCTAAAGCTAGGGGAGCCCTAGCCTAAGGCTTGGGGAGCCCTAGCATAAGGCTAGGGGAGTCCTAGGCTTAGCGTAAGCCTAGGGGTGCCCTAGCCTAAGGCTAGTGGAGCCCTAACCTAAGCCTAGGGGAGCCCTAGCCTTAGCCTAAGCCAAAAAGTGCCCTAGCCTAAGCCTAGGGGTGCCCTAGCCTAAAGCTTGTGGAGAACTAACCTAAGGCTAGGGAGCCCTAGCCTTAGCCTAAGCCTATGGGAGCCATAGCCTAAGCTCGGGTAGCCCTAGCCTAAGGCTCGGGGAGCCTTAGCCTTAGCCTAAGCCTAGGGGTGCCCTAGCCTAAGGCTAGGGGAGCCCTAGCCTAAGGCACTGGGAGCCCTAGCCTTAGCCTAAGCCTAAGGGAGCCCTAGCCTAAGGATAGGGGAGCACTAGCCTTAGCCTAAGCCTAGGGGTGCCCTAGCCTAAGGCTAGGGTACCCCTAGCCTAAGGCTAGGGGAGCCCTAGCCTAAGGTTAGGGGAGCCCTAGCCTAAGGCTAGGGGAGCCCTAGCCTAAGGTTAGGGGAGCCCTAGCCTAAGGCTAGAGGAGCCCTAGCCTTATCCTAAGCCTAGGGGTGCCCTACCCTAAGGTTAGGGGAACACTAGCCTAAGGTTAGGGGAGCCATAGCCTATGGTTCGGGGAGCCCTAGCCTAAGGCTCGGGGAGCCATAGCCTAAGCCTAGGGGTGCCCTTACCTAAGGCTAGGGGAGCCCTAGCCTTAGCCTAAGCCTAGGGGTGCCCTAGCCTAAGGCTAGGGGAGGCCTAACCTAAGGCTAGGGAGCCCTAGCCTTAGCCTAAGCCTAGGGGAGCCCTAGCCTAAGGCTAGGGGAGCCCTAGCCTAAGGCTAGGGGAGCTCTAGGCTAAGGCTAGGGGAGCCCTAGACTTAGCCTAAGCCTAGGGGTGCCCTAGCCTAAGGCTAGGGGAGCCCTGGCCTTAGCCAAAGCCTATAGGTGCCCTAGCATAAGGCTAGGGGAGCGCTAGCCTTAGCCTAAGCCTAGGGGTGCCCTAACCTCAGGCGAGGGGAGCCCTAGCCTTAGTCTAAGCCTAGGGGTGCCCTAGCCCAAGGCTATGGTGCCCTAACCTAAGGCTAGGGGTACCCTAGCCTTAGCCTAAGCCTAGGGGTGCCCTAGCCTAAGGCTAGGGGAGCCCTAAACTAAGTCTAGGGGTGCCATAGCCTTAGGCTAAGCCTAGGGGTGCCCTAGCCTAAGTCTAGGGGAGCCCTAGCCTTAGCCTAAGCCTAGGTGTGCCCTAGCCTAACGCTAGGGGAGCCCTAGCCTAAGGCTAAGGGAGCCCTAGCCTTAGCCTAAGCCTAGGGGTGCCCTAGCCTGAGGCTAGGGGAGCACTAGTCTAAGGCTAGGGGAGCCCTAGCCTTAGCCTAAGCCTAGGGGTGCCCTAGCCTAAGGTTAGGGGAACACTAGCCTAAGGCTAGGGGAGCCATATCCTAAGGTTTGGAGAGCCCTAGCCTAAGGCTCGGGGAGCCCTAGCCTTAGCCTAAGCCTAGGGGTGCCCTAGCCTAAGGCTAGGGGTGCCCTTACCTAAGGCTAGGGATCCCTAGCCTTAGCCTAAGCCTAGGGGAGCCCTAGCCTAAGGCTTGGGGAGTCCTCGCTTAAGCCTAAGCCTAGGGGTGCCCTAGCCTAAGGCTAGGGGAGCCCTAGCCTAAGCCTAAGCCTAGGGGTGCCCTAGCCTAAAGATAGGGGAGCCCTAGCCCAAGGCTAGGGGAGCCCTAGCCTAAGGCTAGGGGAGCCCTAGCCTAAGGCTAGGGGAGCCCTAGCCTAAGGCTAGGGGAGCCCTAGCCTTAGCCTAAGCTTAGGGGTGCCCTAGCCAAAGGCTAGGGGAGCACTAGCCTAAGGCTAGGGGAGCCCTACCCTTAGCCTAAGCCTAGGGGTGCCCTAGCCTAAGACTAGGGGAACAGTAGCCTAAGGCTCGGGGAGCCATAGCCTAAGTTTCAGGGAGCCCTAGCCTAAGGCTCATGGAGCCCTAGCCTAAGCCTACTGTTGCCCTTACCTAACGCTAGGGGAGCGCTAGCCTAAGCCTAGGAGTGCCCTAGCCTAAGGCTAGGGGAGCCCTAGCTTAAGTCTAGCAGTA
This sequence comes from Tenrec ecaudatus, assembly GCF_050624435.1. Taxonomy (NCBI): domain Eukaryota; kingdom Metazoa; phylum Chordata; class Mammalia; order Afrosoricida; family Tenrecidae; genus Tenrec; species Tenrec ecaudatus. The sequence continues at coordinate 82,819 of NW_027459522.1, forward strand.
CCATAGCCTAAGGCTATGGGAGCAGTAGCCTAAGGCTAGGGGAGCCCTAGCCTAAGGCTAGGGGATCCCTAGCCTTAGCCTAAACCTAGGGGAGCCCTAGCCTTAGCCAAAGCCTTGGGGAGCACTAGCCTAAGGCTAGCGGAGCCCTAACCTTAGCCTAAGACTAGGGGTGCCCTAGCCTAAGGTTAGGGGAACACTAGCCTAAGGTTAGGGTAGCCATAGCCTTAAGGTTCGGGGAGCCCTAGCCTAAGGCTCGGGGAGCCTTAGCCTAAGCCTAGGGGTGCCGTTACCTAACGCTAGTGGAGCGCTAGCCTAAGCCTAGGAGTGCCCTAGCCTAAGGCGAGGGGAGTCCTAGCCTTAGCCTAAGCTTAGGGGTGCCCTAGCTTAAGGCTAGGGGAGCCCTAGCCTCAACTAAACCTAAAAGTGCCGTAGCCTAAGGCTAGGGGAGCGCTAGCCTTAGCCTAAGCCTAGGGGTGCCCTAGCCTAATTCTAGGGGAGCACTAGCCTTAGCCTAAGCCTATAGGTGCCCTAGCCTAAGGCTAGGGGAGCCCTAGCCTAAGATTAGCGGAGCCCTAGCCTTAGCCTAAGCCTAGGGGTGCCCTAGACTAAGGTTAGGGGAACACTAGCCTAAGATTAGGGGAGCCATAACCTAAAGTTCGGGGAGCCCTAGCCTAAGGCTCGGGGAGCCCTAGACTAAGCCTAGGGGTGCCCTAACCTAACGCTAGGGGAGCGCTAGCCTAAGCCTAGGAGTGCTCTAGCCTAAGGCGAGGGGAGCCCTAGCCTTAGCCTAAGCCTAGGGGTGCCCTAGCTGAAGGCTAGGGGAGCCCTAGCCTTAGCCTAAGCCTAAAAGTGCCTTAGCCTAAGGCTAGGGGAGCCCTAGCCTAAGGCTAGGGGAGCCCTAGCCTAAGGCTAGGGGAGCCCTAGCCTTAGCCTAAGACTAGGGGTGCCCTAGCCCAAGGCTAGGGGGCCCTAGCCTTAGCCTAAGCCTAGGGGTGCCCTAGCCAAAGGCTAGGGGAGCCCTAACCTAAGGCTAGGGGTGCCCTAGCCTTAGCCTAATCCTAGGGGTGCCCTAGCCTAAGGCTAGGGGAGCCCTAAACTACGTCTCGGTGTGCCCTAGCCTTAGGCTATGCCTAGGGGTGCCCTAGCCTAAGGCTAGTGGAGCAATAGCCTAAGGCTAGGGGAGCCATAGCCTAAAGTTCGGGGAGCCCTAGCCTAAGGCTAGGGGAGCCATAGCCTAAGGTTCGGGGAGCCCTAGCCTAAGGCTCCGGGAGCCCTAGCCTTAGCCTAAGCCTAGGGGTGCCCTAGCCTAAGGCTAGGGGAGCCCTAGCCTAAGGGTTGGGGAGCCTTGGCCTAAGGGTAGGGGAGCCCTAGCCTAAGGCTAGGGGAGCGCTAGCCTTAGCCTAAGCCTAGGGGTGCCCTAACCTAAGGGTAGAAAAGCCCTAGCCTAAGGCTAGGGGAGCCCTGGCCTAAGGCTAGGGGAGCCCTAGTCTTAGCCTATGCCTAGGGATGCCCTAGCCTAAGGCTAGGTGTGCCCTAGCCTAAAGATAGGGGACCACTAGCATAAGGCTAGGGGAGCCCTAGCCTAGGGCTAGGGGAGTCCTAGACTTAGCCTAAGCCTAGGGGTGCCCTAGACTAAGGCTAGGGGAGCCTTAACATAAGGCTAGGGGAGCCCTAGACTTAGCCTAAGCCTAGGGGTGCCCTAGCCTAAGGCTAGGGGAGCACTAGGCTAAGGCTAGGGGCGCCCTAGACTTAGCCTAAGACTAGGGGTGCCCTAGCCTAAGGCTAGGGGAGCCCTAGCATAAGGCTTGGGGAGTCCTAGGCTTAGCCTAAGCCTAGGGGTGCCCTAGCCTAAGGCTAGTGGAGCCCTAACCTAAGCCTAGGGGAGCCCTAGGCTTAGCCTAAGCCTAAAAGTGCCCTAGCCTAAGCCTAGGGGTGCCCTAGCCTAAAGCTCGTGGAGCACTAACCTAAGGCTAGGGAGCCCTAGCCTTAGCCAAAGCCTACGGGAGCCATAGCCTAAGCTCGGGTAGCCCTAGCCTAAGGCTCTGGGAGCCCTAGCCTTAGCCTAAGCCTAGGGGAGCCCTAGCCTAAGGCTAGGGTAGCCCTAGCCTAAGGCTAGGGGAGCCCTAACCTAAGGCAAGGGGAGCCCTAGCCTAAGGCTAGGGGAGCCCTAGCTTTATCCAAAGCCTAGGGGTTCCCTACCCTAATGTTAGGGGAACACTAGCCTAAGGTTAGGGGAGCCATAGCCTATGGTTCGGGGAGCCCTAGCCTAAGGCTCGGGGAGCCATAGCCTAAGCCTAGGTGTGCCCTTACCTAACGCTAGGGGAGCCCTAGCCTTAGCCTAAGCCTAGGGGTGCATTAGCCTAAGGCTAGGGGAGGCCTAACCTAAGGCTAGGGAGCCCTAGCCTTAGCCTAAGCCTAGGGGAGCCCTAGCCTAAGGCTAGGGGAGCCCTAGTCTAAGGCTACGGGAGCCCTAGGCTAAGGCTAGGGGAGCCCTAGACTTACCCTAAGCCTAGGGGTGCCCTAGCCTAAGGCTAGGGGAGCCCTGGCCTTAGCCAAAGCCTATAGGTGCCCTAGCATAAGGCTAGGGGAGCGCTAGCCTTAGCCTAAGCCTAGGGGTGCCCTAACCTCAGGCGAGGGGAGCCCTAGCCTTAGTCTAAGCCTAGGGGTGCCCTAGCCCAAGGATAGGGTGCCCTAACCTAAGGCTAGGGGTACCCTAGCCTTAGCCTAAGCCTAGGGGTGCCCTAGCCTAAGGCTAGGGGAGCCCTAAACTAAGTCTAGGGGTGCCATAGCCTTAGGCTAAGCCTAGGGGTGCCCTAGCCTAAGTCTAGGGGAGCCCTAGCCTTAGCCTAAGCCTAGGTGTGCCCTAGCCTAACGCTAGGGGAGCCCTAGCCTAAGGCTAGGGGAGCCCTAGACTTAGCCTAAGCCTAGGTGTGCCCTAGCCTAAGGTTAGGGGATCCCTCACCTAAGGCTAGGGGAGCCCTAACCTAAGTCTAGGGGAGTACTAGACTTAGCCTAAGCCTAGGGGTGCCCTAGCCTAAGCCTAGGGGTACCCTTACCTAAGGATAGGGATCCCTAGCCTTAGCCTAAGCCTAGGGGAGTCCTAGCCTAAGGCTAGGGGAGCCGTAGCCTAAGGCTAGGGGAGCCCTAGCCTTAGCCCAAGCCTAGGGGTGCCCTAGCCTAAGACTAGGGGAGGCCTAGCCTTAGCCTAAGCCTAGGGGTGCCCTAGGCTAAGGCTAGGGGAGCCCTAGCCGTAGCCTAAGCCTAGGGGTGCCCTAGCCTAAGGCTAGGGGAGCCCTAACCTAAGGCTAGGGGTGCCCTAACCTTAGCCTAAGCCTAGGGGAGCCCTAGCCTTAGCCTAAGCCTAGGGGTGCCCTAGCCTAAGGGTAGGGGAGCTCTAGCCTAAGGCTAGGGGAGCCCTAGCCTAAGCCTAGGGGTGCCCTAGCCTAAGGCTAGGGGAGCACTAGCCTTAGGCTAGGGGAGCCCTAGCCTAAGGCTAGGGGAGCCCTAGCCTTAGCCTAAGCCTAGGGGTGCCCTAGCCTAAGGCTAGGGGATCCCTAGCCTTAGCCTAAGCCTAGGGGTGCCCTAGCCTAAGGCTAGAGGAGCCCTAGCCTAAGTCTAGGGGAGCCTTGCCTTACCCTAAGCCTAGGGGTGCCCTAGCCTAAGTCAAGGGGAGCACTAGCCTTAGCCTAAGCCTAGGGGTGCCCTAGCCTAAGGCTAGGGGAGCCCTAGACTTAGCCTAAGCCTAAAAGTGCCCTAGTCTAAGGCTAGGGGAGCGCTAGCCTTAGGCTAAGTAATGGAGTTCCCTAACCTAAGGCTAGAAAAGCCCTAGCCTAAGGCTAGAGGAGCCCTAGCCTAAGGCTAGGGGAGCCCTAGCCTAAGCCTAAGCCTAGGGGTGCCCTAGTCTAAGTCTAGGGGAGCCCTAACCTAAGGCTAGGGGAGACCTAGCCTTAGCCTATGGGAGCCCTAGCCTAAGGCTAGCGGAGCCCTAGCCTAAGGCTAGGGGAGCCCAAGCCTTAGCCTAAGCCTAGGGGAGCCCTAGCCTAAGCCTAGGGGAGCCCTAGCCAAAGGCTTGGGGAGCCCTAGCCTAAGCCAAGGGGTGCCCTAACCTTAGCCTAAGCCTAGGGGTACCCTAGCCGAAGGCTAGGGGAGCCATAGCCTAAGGCTTGGGGAGCGCTAGCCTAAGCCTAAGGGAGCCCTAGCCTAAGGCTATGGGAGCCCTAACCTAAGTCTAGGGGTGCACAAACCTTAGCCTAAGCCTAGGGGTGCCCTAGCCTAAGGCTAGGGGAGCCCTAGCCTTAGCCTAAGCCTAGGTATGCCCTAGCCTAAGGTTAGGGGAGCCCACGCCTAAGGCTAGGGGAGCCCTAACATAAGGATAGGGGAGTACTAGACTTAGCCTAAGCCTAGGGGTGCCCTAGCCTAAGCCTAGGGCTGCCCTTACCTAAGGATAGGGATCCCTAGCCTTAGCCTAAGCCTAGGGGAGTCCTAGCCTAAGGCTAGGGGAGCCGTAGCCTAAGTCTAGGGGAGCCCTAGCCTTAGCCCAAGCCTAGGGGTGCCCTAGCATAAGACTAGGGGAGGTCTAGCCTTAGCCTAAGCCTAGGGGTGCCCTAGGCTAAGGCTAGGGGAGCCCTAGCCTTAGCCGAAGCCTAAAGGTGCCCTAGCATAAGGCTAGGGGAGCGCTAGCCTTAGCATAAGCCTAGGGGTGCCATAACCTAAGGCTAGGGGAGCCCTAGCCTAAGTCTAGGGGATCCCTAGTCTTGGCCTATGACTAGGGGTACCCTAACGTAAGGCCAGGGGAGCCCTAGCCTAAGGCTAGGGGAGCATTAGCCTTAGACTAAGCCTAGGGGTGCCCTTACCTAAGGCTAGGGGAGACTTAGCCTAAGGATAGGGGAGCCATAGCCTAAGGCTAGGGGAGCCCTTGCCTTAACCAAAGACTCGGGGTGCCCTAGCCTAAGGCTAGGGGAACCCTAGCCTAAGTCTCAGGTAGCCCTAGCCTTAGCCTAAGCCTACGTGTGCCCCAGCCTAAGGCTAGGGGAGCCCTAGCCTAAGTCTCAGGAGCCCTAGCCTTAGCCTAAACTTAGTGGAGCCCTAGCATAAGGCTAGGTGAGGCCTAGCCTTATCCTAAGCCTAGGGGTGCCCTAGCCTAAGTCTAGGGGAGCCCTAGCCTAAGTCTAGGGGAGCCCTAGGCTAAGGTTAGGGGAGCCATAGCATAAGGCTAGGGGAGTCCTAGCTTAAGCCTAAGCCTAGGGGTGCCCTAGCCTAAGGCTAGGGGAGCCCTAGCCTTAGCCTAAGCTTAGGGGTGCCCTAGCCAAAGGCTAGGGGAGCACTAGCCTAAGGCTAGGGGAGCCCTAGCCTTAGCCTAAGCCTAGGGGTGCCCTAGCCTAAGGCTAGGGGAACAGTAGCCTAAGGCTCGGGGAGCCATAGCCTAAGTTTCAGGGAGCCCTAGCCTAAGGCTCAGGGAGCCCTAGCCTAAGCCTACTGGTGCCCTTACCTAACGCTAGGGGAGCGCTAGCCTAAGCCTAGGAGTGCCCTAGCCTAAGGCTAGGGGAGCCCAAGCTTAAGTCTAGCAGTACCCTAGCCTAAGGCTATGGGAGCAGTAGCCTAAGGCTAGGGGAGCCCTAGCCTTAGCCTAAACCTAGGGAAGCCCTAGCCTTAGCCAAATCCTTGGGGAGCCCTAGCCTAAGGCTAGGGGAGCCCTAGCCTTAGCCTAAGCCTAGGGGTGCCCTAGGCTAAGGCTAGGGGAGCCCTAACCTAAGGCTAGGGGTGCCCTAACCTTAGCCTAAGCCTAGGGGTGCCCTAGCCTAAGGCTAGGGGAGCCCTAGCCTTAGCCTAAGCCTAGGGGTGCCCTAGCCTAAGTCTAGGGGAGCCCTAGCCTTAGCCTAAGCCTAGGGGTACCCTAGTCTAAGGCTAGGGGAGCGCTAGCCTTAGGCTAAGTAAAGGGGTTCCCTAACCTAAGGCTAGAAAAGTCTTAGCCTAAGGCTCCGGGAGCTCTGACCTAAGGCTAGGGGAGCACTAGCCTTAGCCTAAGCCTAGGAGAGCCCTAGACAAAGGCTAGAGGAGCTCTAGACTTAGCCTAAGACTATGGATGCCCTAGCCTAAAGCTAGGGGAGCCCTAGCCTTAGCCTAAGCCTAGGGGTGCCCTAACGTAAGGCTAGGGGATCCCTAGCCTAAGGCTAGGGGAGCGCTAGCCTTAGCCTAAGCCTAGGGGTGCCCGAAACTCAGGCTAGGGGAGCCCTAGCCTTAGCCTAAGCCTAGGGGATCCCTAGCCGAAGGCTAGGGGAGCCATAGCCTAAGGCTTGGGGAGCGCTAGCCAAAGCCTAGGGGAGCCGTAGCCTAAGGCTACGGGAGCCCTAACCAAGTCTAGGGGTGCACTAACCTTAGCCTAAGCCTAGGGGTGCCCTAGCCTAAGGCTAGGGGAGCCCTAGCCTTAGCCTAAGCCTAGGTGTGCCCTAGCCTAAGGTTAGGGGAGCCCTCGCCTAATGCTAGGGGAGCCCTAACCTAAGCCTAGGGGTGCCCTAGCCTAAGGATAGGGGAGCCCTAGCCTAAAGCTATTGGAGCCCTAGCCTTAGCCTAAGCCTAGGGGTACCCTAGCCTAAGGCTAGGGGAGCCTTAGCCTAAGTCTTAGGGAGCCCTAGCCTTAGCCTAAGCCTAGGGGAGCCCTAGCCTTTGCCTAAGCCTAGGGGTGCCCTAGCCTAAGGCTAGGGGAGCCCTAGCCTTAGCCTAAGCCTAGGGCTGTCCTAGCCTAAGGCTAGGGGAGCCCTAGCCTTAGCCTAAGCCTAGGGGTGCCCTAGCCTAAGGCTAGGGGAGCCCTAGCCTTAGCCTAAGCCTAAAAGTGCCCTAGCCTAAGGCTAGGGGAGCGCTAGCCTTAGGCTAAGCAAAGGGGTGCCCTAACCTAAGGCTAGAAAAGCCCTAGCCTAAGGCTAGGGGAGCCCTAGCCTAAGGCTAGGGGAGCCCTAGCCTAAGGCTAGGGGAGCCTTAGCCTTAGCCTAAGCGTAGGGGTGCCCTAGCCTAAGGCTAGGGGAGCTCTAACCCAAGGCTAGGGGAGCACTAGCCTTAGCCTAAGCCTAGGGGAGCCCTAGCCAAAGGCTAGGGGAGCTCTAGACTTAGCCTAAGTCTAGGGATGCCCTAGCCTAAAGCTAGGGGAGCCCTAGCCTTAGCCTAAGCCTAGGGGTGCCCTAACGTAATGCTATGGGATCCCTAGCCTAAGGCTAGGGGAGCGCTAGCCGTAGCCTAAGCCTAGGGGTGCCCAAAACTCAGGCTAGGGAAGCCCTAGCCTTAGCCTAAGCCTAGGGGTTCCCTAGCCTAAGGCTAGGGGAGCCATAGCCTAAGGCAAGGGGAGCCCTAGCCTAAGGCTAGGGGAGCGCTAGACTAAGCCTAGGGGAGCCCTAGCCTAAGGCTAGGTGTGCCTTAACCTAAGGTTAGGGGAGCCCTAGCCTATGTCTAAGGGAGTCCTAGATTTAGCCTAATCCTAGGGATGCCCTAGCCTAGGCTAGGGGAGCCCTAACCTAAGGCTAGGGGAGCCCTAGCCTTAGCCTAAGCCTAGAGGTGCCCTATCCTAAGGCTAGGGGAGCACTAGCCTAAGGCTAGGGGAGCCCTAGCCTTTGCCTAAGCCTAGGTGTGCTCTAGCCTAAGGTTAGGGGAACAGTAGTCTAAGGCTAGGGGAGCCCTAGCCTAAGGCTAGGGGAGCGCTAGACTAAGCCTAGGGGAGCCCTAGCCTAAGGCTAGGTGTGCCTTAACCTAAGGTTAGGGGAGCCCTAGCCTATGTCTAAGGGAGTCCTAGATTTAGCCTAATCCTAGGGGTGCCCTAGCCTAGGCTAGGGGAGCCCTAACCTAAGGCTAGGGGAACCCTAGCCTTAGCCTAAGCCTAGAGGTGCCCTATCCTAAGGCTAGGGGTGCCCTAGCCTAAGGCTAGGGGAGCCTTAGCCTAACACTTGGGGAGCGCTAGCCTAAGCATAGGGGAGCCCTAGCCTAAGGCTACGGGAGCCCTAACCTAAGGCTAGGGGTGCCTTAACCTTAGCCTAAGCCTTGGTGGGCCCTAGCCTAAGGCTAAGGGAGCCCCAGCCTTAGCCTAAGCCTAGGTGTGCCCTAGCCTAAGGTTAGGGGAGCCCTAGCCTAAGGCTAGGGGAGCCCTAACCAAAGCATAGGGGTGCCCTAGCCTAAGGCTAGGGGAGCCCAAGCCTAAGGCTAGGGGAGCCCAAGCCTAAGGCTAGGGGAGCCCTAGCCTTAGCCTAAGCCTAGGGGTGCCCTAGCCTAAGGCTAGGGGAGCCCTAGCCTTAGCCTAAGCCTAAAAGTGCCCTAGCCTAAGGCTAGGGGAGCGCTAGCCTTAGGCTAAGCAAAGGGGTGCCCTAACCTAAGGCTAGAAAAGCCCTAGCCTAAGGCTAGGGGAGCCCTAGCCTAAGGCTAGGGGAGCCCTAGCCTAAGGCTAGGGGAGCCTTAGCCTTAGCCTAAGCGTAGGGGTGCCCTAGCCTAAGGCTAGGGGAGCTCTAACCCAAGGCTAGGGGAGCACTAGCCTTAGCCTAAGCCTAGGGGAGCCCTAGCCAAAGGCTAGGGGAGCTCTAGACTTAGCCTAAGTCTAGGGATGCCCTAGCCTAAAGCTAGGGGAGCCCTAGCCTTAGCCTAAGCCTAGGGGTGCCCTAACGTAATGCTATGGGATCCCTAGCCTAAGGCTAGGGGAGCGCTAGCCGTAGCCTAAGCCTAGGGGTTCCCTAGCCTAAGGCTAGGGGAGCCATAGCCTAAGGCAAGGGGAGCCCTAGCCTAAGGCTAGGGGAGCGCTAGACTAAGCCTAGGGGAGCCCTAGCCTAAGGCTAGGTGTGCCTTAACCTAAGGTTAGGGGAGCCCTAGCCTATGTCTAAGGGAGTCCTAGATTTAGCCTAATCCTAGGGATGCCCTAGCCTAGGCTAGGGGAGCCCTAACCTAAGGCTAGGGGAGCCCTAGCCTTAGCCTAAGCCTAGAGGTGCCCTATCCTAAGGCTAGGGGAGCACTAGCCTAAGGCTAGGGGAGCCCTAGCCTTTGCCTAAGCCTAGGTGTGCTCTAGCCTAAGGTTAGGGGAACAGTAGTCTAAGGCTAGGGGAGCCCTAGCCTAAGGCTAGGGGAGCGCTAGACTAAGCCTAGGGGAGCCCTAGCCTAAGGCTAGGTGTGCCTTAACCTAAGGTTAGGGGAGCCCTAGCCTATGTCTAAGGGAGTCCTAGATTTAGCCTAATCCTAGGGGTGCCCTAGCCTAGGCTAGGGGAGCCCTAACCTAAGGCTAGGGGAACCCTAGCCTTAGCCTAAGCCTAGAGGTGCCCTATCCTAAGGCTAGGGGTGCCCTAGCCTAAGGCTAGGGGAGCCTTAGCCTAACACTTGGGGAGCGCTAGCCTAAGCATAGGGGAGCCCTAGCCTAAGGCTACGGGAGCCCTAACCTAAGGCTAGGGGTGCCTTAACCTTAGCCTAAGCCTTGGTGGGCCCTAGCCTAAGGCTAAGGGAGCCCCAGCCTTAGCCTAAGCCTAGGTGTGCCCTAGCCTAAGGTTAGGGGAGCCCTAGCCTAAGGCTAGGGGAGCCCTAACCAAAGCATAGGGGTGCCCTAGCCTAAGGCTAGGGGAGCCCAAGCCTAAGGCTAGGGGAGCCCAAGCCTAAGGCTAGGGGAGCCCTAGCCTTAGCCTAAGCCTACGGGAGCCCTAGCCTAAGACTAGGGGAGCCCTAGCCTTAGCCTAAGCCTAGGGGTGCCCTAGCCTAAGGCTAGGGGAGCCCTAACCTAAGGCCAGGGGAGCGCTAGACTAAGCCTAGGGGAGCCCTAGCCTAAGGCTAGGTGTGCCTTAACCTAAGGTTAGGGGAGCCCTAGCCTATGTCTAAGGGAGTCCTAGATTTAGCCTAATCCTAGGGGTGCCCTAGCCTAGGCTAGGGGAGCCCTAACCTAAGGCTAGGGGAGCCCTAGCCTTAGCCTAAGCCTAGAGGTGCTCTATCCTAAGGCTAGGGGAGCACTAACCTAAGGCTAGGGGAGCCCTAGCCTTTGCCTAAGCCTAGGTGTGCTCTAGCCTAAGGTTAGGGGAACAGTAGTCTAAGGCTAGGGGAGCCATAGCCTTAGCCTAAGCCTAACAGTGCCGTAGCCTAAGGCTAGGGGAGCGCTAGCCTTAGCCTAAGCCTAGGGGTGCCCTAACCTAAGGCTAGGGGAGCCCTAACCTAAGGCTAGGGGAATCCTAGACTTAGCCTAAGCTTAGGGGTGCCCTAGCCTAAGGCTAGGGGAGCCCTAACCTAAGGCTAGGGAGCCCTAGCCTTAGCCTAAGCCTAGAGGTGCCCTATCCTAAGGCTAGGGGAGCACTAGTCTAAGGCTAGGGGAGCCCTAGCCTTTGCCAAAGCCTAGGTGTGCTCTAGCCTAAGGTTAGGGGAACAGTAGTCTAAGGCTAGGGGAGCCATAGCCTTAGCCTAAGCCTAACAGTGCCGTAGACTAAGGCTAGGGGAGCTCTAGCTTAAGGCTTGCGGTGCCCTAGCCTAAGGCCAGGGGAGCACTAGCCTAAGGCTAGGGGAGCCCTAGCCTTAGCCTAAGCTTAGGGGAGCCCTAGCCTAAACTAGGGGAGCCCTAACCTAAGGCTATGGGAGCCCTAGCCTTAGCCTAAGCCTAGGGTTTCCCTAGCCTAAGGCTAGGGGAGCCCTAGCCTTGGCCTAAGCTTAGGGGTGCTCTAGCCTAAGGTTAGGGGAACACTAGCCTAAGGCTAGGGGAGCCATAGTCTATGTTTCGGGGACCCCTAGCCTAAGCCTAGGGGTGCCCTTATCTAACGCTAGGCGAGCGCTAGCCTAAGCCTAGGAGTGCCCTAGCCTAAGGCTAGGGGAGCCCTAGCTTAAGGCTAGTGGTGCCCTAGCCTAAGGCCAGGGGAGCACTAGCCTAAGGCTAGGGGAGCCCTAGCCTAAGGCCAGGGGAGCACTAGCCTAAGGCTAGGGGAGCCCTAGCCTTAGCCAAAGCCTAGGGGTGCCCTAGCCTATGGCTAGGGGAGCCCTAGCCTTAGCCTAAGCCTAGGGGTGCCCTAGCCTAAGGCTAGGGGAGCCCTATCCTAAGTCTAGGGGAGTCCTAGACTTAGCCTAAGCCTTGGGGTGCCCTAGTCTAAGGCTAGGGGTGCCCTTACCTAAGGTTAGGGATCCCTAGCTTTAGCCTAAGCCTAGGGGAGCCCTAGCCTAAGGCTAGGGGAGCCCTAGTCTAAGGGTAGGGGAGCCCTAGCCTTAGCCTAAGCCTAGGGGTGCCTTAGCCTAAGGCTAGGGGAGCCCTAGACTTAGCCTAAGCCTAGGGGTGCCCTAGCCTAAGGCTAGGGGAGCCCTAGCGTTAGCCGAAGCCTAAAGGTGCCCTAGCATAAAGCTAGGGGAGCGCTAGCCTTAGCATAAGCCTAGGGGTGCCTTAACCTAAGGCTAGGGGAGCCCTAGCCTAAGGCTAGGGGATCCCTAGCCTTGGCCTAAGCCTAGGGGTGCCCTAACGTAAGGCTAGGGGAGCCCTAGCCTAAGGCTAGGGGAGCAATAGCCTTAGCCTAAGCCTAGGGGTGCCCTTACCTAAGGCTAAGGGAGCCTTAGCCTAAGGATAGGGGAGCCATAGCCTAAGGCTAGGGGAGCCCTTGCCTTAACCTAACACTCGGGGTGCCCTAGTCTAAGGCTACGGGAGCCCTAGCCTTAGGGTAGTGGAGCCCTAGCCTTACCCTAAGCCTAGGGGTGCCCTAGCATAAGGCTAGGGAACTCTATCCTAATCCTTGGGGTTCCCTAGGGTAGGTTAGGGGAGCCCTAACCTTAGGCTAGTGGAGCCCTATCCTTAGCCTAAGCCTAGGGGTGCCCTAGCCTAAGGCTAGGGGAGCCCTAGCCTAAGACCAGAGGAGCCCTAGCCTTAGCCTAAGCCTAGGGGTGCCCTAGCCACAGGCTAGGGGAGCCCTAGCCTTAGCCTAAGCCTAGGGGTGTCCTAGCCAAAGGCTAGAGGAGCCCTATCCTTAGCCTAAATCTAGGGGTGCCGTAGCCTAAAGTTAGGGGAACCTAGCCTAAGGCTAGGGAAGCCCTAGCCTAAGGTTAGAGGAGCACTAGCCTAAGGCTACGGGAGGCCTAGCCTTAGCCAAAGCCTAGGGGTGCCCTAGCCTAAGGATAGGGGAACCGTAGCCTAAGGCTAGGGGTGCCCTAGCCTTAGCCTAAGCCTAGGGGTTCCCTAGCCTAGGATAGGGGAGCCTAAGGCTAAGGCTAGGGGAGCCATAGCCTAAGGTTCAGGGAGCCCTAACCTAAGCCTAGGGGAGCCCTAGCCTAAGCCTAGGGGAGCCCTAGCCTAAGCCTAGGGAAGCCTAGCCTAAGGCTAGGGTAGCCCGAGCTTTAGCCTAAGCTTAGGAGTGCCCTAGCCTAAGGCTAGGGGAGCCGTAGCCTAAGGCTAGGGGAGCCCTAGCTTTAGCCTAAGCCTAGGGGTACCCTATCCTAGGATAGGGGAGCCTTAGCCTAAGGATAGGGGAGCCCTAGCCTTAGCCTAAGCCTAGGGGTGCCCTAACCTAAGCCTAGGGTAGCCTAGCCTAAAGCTAGGGGAGTCCTAGCCTAAGGCTAGGGGAGCCCTAGCCTTAGCCAAGCCTAGGGGAGTCCTAGCCTAAGGCTGGCGGAGCCCTAGCCTTAGCCTAAACCTAGGTGTTCCCTAGCCTAAGGCTAGGGGAGACCTAGCCTAAGGCTAGGGGAGACCTAGCCTAAGGCTGGGGGAGACCTAGCCTTAGCCTAAGCCTAGGGGTGCCCTAGCTTAAGGCAAGGGTAGCCCTAAACTAAGGCTAGGGCAGCCCTTGCCTTAGCTTAAGCCTAGGGGTGCCCTTGCCTAAGACTAGGGGAGCCCTAGCCTAAGGCTAGGGGAGCCCTAGCCTAAGGCATTGGGAGCGCTAGCCTTAGCCTAAGCCTAGGGGTGCTCTAGCCTAAGGTTAGGGGAGCCCTAGCCTAAGGATCGGGGAGCCCTAGCCTTAGCATAAGCCTAGGGGTATCCTAGCCTAAAGCTAGGGGAGCCCTAGCCTAAGGCTAGGGGAGACCTAGACATAGCCTAAGCCTAGGGGTGCCCTAGCCTAAGGCTAGGGGAGCCCTAGCCTTAGCCTAAGCCTAAAAGTGCCCTAGCCTAAGGCTAGGGGAGCACTAGCCTTAGCCTAAGAAAAGGGGTGCCCTAACCAAAGGCTAGAAAAGCCCTAGCCTAAGGCTAAGAGAGCCCTAACCTTAGCCTAAGCCTAGAGACTGCCCTAGCCTAAGGCTACGGGAGCCCTAACCTAAGGCTAGGGGAGCCCTAACATAAGGCAAGGGGAGCCCTAGCCTAAGGCTAGGAGAGTGCTAGCCTTAGCCTAAGCCTAGGCGTGCCCGAAACTAAGGCTATGGGAGCCCTAACCTAAGGCTAGGGGAGTCCTAACATAAGGCAAGGGGAGACCTAGCCTAAGGCTAGGAGTGTGCTAGCCTTAGCCTAAGCCTAGGCGTGCCCGAAACTAAGTCTAGGGGAGCCATAGCAAAAGGCTAGGGGAGCCCTAGCCTAAGGCTAGGGGAGCTCTATCCTAAGACTAGGGGTTCCTTAGCCTAGGCTAGGGGACCCCTAGCCTAAGGCTAGGGGAGCCCTATCCTTAGCCTAAGCCTAGGGGTGCCCTAGCCTAAGGCTAGGGGAGCCCTACCTAAGGCTAGGGGAGCCCTAGCCATATCCTAAGCCTAGGGGGGCCCTAGCCTAACGCTAGGGGAGCCCTAGCCTTAGCCTAAGCCTAGGGGTGTCCTAGCCTAAGCCTAGGGGAGTCCTAGCATTACCCTAAGCCTAGGGGTGCCCTAGCCTAAAGTTAGGGGAGCCTAGCCTAAGGCTAGGGAAGCCCTAGCCTAAGGCTAGGGGAGCCCTAGCCTTAGGCTAGGGGAGCCCTAGTAAGGCTACGGGAGCCCAAGCCTTAGCCTAAACTTAGGGTTTCCCGAAGCTAAGGCTAGGGGAGCCCTAACCTTAGCCTAAGCCTGGGGGTGCCCTAGCCTAAGGCTAGGGGAGCCCCAGCCTAAGGCTAGGGGAGCCGTTGCCTTAGACCAAGCCTAGGGGTGCCCTAGCCTAAAGCTAGAGGAGCCCTAGCCTAAGGCTAGGGGAGCCCTAACCTTAGCCTAAGCCTAGGGGAGCCCTAGCTTAAGGCTAGGGGAGCCCTAGCCTAAGGCTAGGGGAGCGCTAGCCTAAGGCTAAGGGAGCCCTAGACTTAGCCTATGCCTAAGGGTTCCCTAGCCTAAGGCTAGACGAGCCCTAGACTTAGCCTAAGCCTAGGGGTGCCCTAACCTAAGGTTAGAAAAGCCCTAGCCTAAGGCTAGTGGAGCCCTAGCCTTAGCCTAAGCCTATGGGTGACCTAGCCTAAGGCTACGGGAGCCCTAGCCTAAGGTTCGGGGAGCCCTAGTCTTAGCCTAAGCCTAGGGGTTCTCTAGCCTAAGGCTAGGGGAGCCTAGCCAAAGGCTAGGGGAGGGCTAGCCTAAGCCTAGGGGAGCCCTAGCCTAATGCTAGGGGAGCCCTAGCCTAAGCCTAGGGGAGCGTAGCCTAAGGCTAGGGGAGCCTGAGCTTTAGCCTAAGCCTAGGGGTGCTCTAGCCTAAGGCTAGGGGAGCCCTAGCCTTAGCCTAAGTCTAGGGGTGCCCTAGCCTAGGCTATGGGAGCCCTATCCTTAGCCTAAGCCTAGGGGTGACCTAACGAAAGGCTAGGGGAGCCCTATCGTAAGGCTAGGGGAGGCCTATCCTTAGCCTAAGCCTAGGGGTGCCCTAGCCTAAGCCTAGGGGAGCCCTAGCCTTAGCCTAAGCCTAGGGGTGACCTAACGTAAGGCTAGGGGAGCCCTATCGTAAGGCTAGGGGAGCCCTATCCTTAGCCTAAGCCTAGGGGTGCCCTAGCTTAAGGCTAGGGGAGCATTAGCATAAGGCTAGGGGAGCACTATCCTTAGCCTAAGCCTAGGTGTGCCCTAGCCTAAGGTTAGGGGAGCCCTAGCCTTAGCCTAAGCCTATGGGTGCCCAAACCTAAGGCTAGGGGAGCCTAGCCTAAAGCTAGGCGAGTCCTAGCCTAAGGCTAGGGGAGCCCTAGCCTTAGCCTAAGCCTAGGGGTGCCCTAACATAAGGCTAGGGGAGCCCTAGCCTAAGGCTAGGGGAGTCCTAGCCCTAGCCTAAGCCTAGGGGAGCCCTAGCCTAAGGCTGGCGGAGCCCTAGCCTTAGACTAAGCCTAGGTGTGCCCTAGCCTAAGGCTAGGAGAGCCCTAGCCTAAGGCTAGGGGAGCCCTAGCCTAAGGCTTTGGGAACCCTAGCATAAGGCCAGGGGAGCCCTAGCAAAAGGCTAGGGGAGCCCTAGCCTTAGCCTAAGCCTAGGGGTGCCCTAGCCTAAGGCTAGGGGAGCCCTATCCTTAGCCTAAGCCTAGGGGTGCCCTAGCTTAAGGCTAGGGGAGACCTAGCCTTAGCCTAAGCCTAGGGGTGACCTAACCTAAGGCTAGGGGAGCCCAGCCTAAAGCTAGGGGAGTCCTAGTCTAAGGCTAGGGGAGCCCCAGCCTTAGCCAAAGCCTAGGGGTGCCCTAACATAAGGCTAGGGGAGCCCTAGCCTAAGGCTAGGGGAGTCCTAGCCCTAGCCTAAGCCTAGGGGAGCCCTAGCCTAAGGCTGGCGGAGCCCTAGCCTTAGACTAAGCCTAGGTGTGCCCTAGCCTAAGGCTAGGAGAGCCCTAGCCTAAGGCTAGGGGAGCCCTAGCCTAAAGCTTTGGGAACCCTAGCCTAAGGCCAGGGGAGCCCTAGCAAAAGGCTAGGGGAGCCCTAGCCTTAGCCTAAGCCTAGGGGTGCCCTAGCCTAAGGCTAGGGGAGCCCTATCCTTAGCCTAAGCCTAGGGGTGCCCTAGCTTAAGGCTAGGGGAGACCTAGCCTTAGCCTAAGCCTAGGGGTGACCTAACCTAAGGCTAGGGGAGCCCAGCCTAAAGCTAGGGGAGTCCTAGCCTAAGGCTGGCGGAGCCCTAGCCTTAGCCTAAGCCTAGGTGTGCCCTAGCCTAAGGCTAGGGGAGCCCTAGCCTAAGGCTTGGGGAGCCCTAGCCTAAGGCTAGGGGAGCCCTAGCCTTGGCCTAAGCATAGGGGTGCCCTAGCCTAAGGCTAGGGGTGCCCTAGCCTAAGGCTAGTGGAGCCCTAGCCTAAGGCTAGGGGAGCCCTAGCCTTAGCCTAAGCCTAGGGATGCCCTAGCCTAAGGCTAGGGGAGCCCTAGCCCAAGGCTAGGGGAGCCTTAGCCTAAGGCTAGGGGAGCCCTATCCTTAGCCTAAGCCTAGGGGTGCCTTACCCTAAGGATAGGGGAGCCATAGCCTTAGCCTAAGCATAGGGGTGCCCTACCCTAAGGCTAGGGGAGCCATAGCCTTAGCCTAAGCCTAGGGGTGCCCTAACCTAAGGCTAGGGGAGCCTAGCCTAATTTTGGGGAGTCCTAGCCTAAGGCTAGGGGAGCCCTAGCCTTTTCCTAAGCCGAGGGGTGTCCTAACGTAAGGCTAGGGGAGCCCTAGCCTTAGCCTAAGCCTAGGGGAGGCCTAGCCTAAGGCTGGCGGAGCCCTAGCCTTAGCCTAAGCCTAGGTGTGCCCTAGCCTAACGTTAGGGGAGCCCTAGCCTAAGGATAGGGGAGCACTAGCCTAAGGCTAGGGGAGCCCTAGACTTAGCCTAAGCCTAGGGGTGCCCGAAACTAAGGCTAGGGGAGACCTAGCCTTAGCCTAAGTCAAGGGGTTCCCTAGCCTAAGGCTAGGGGAGCCATACCCTAAGGCTAGGGGAGCACTAGCCTTTGCCTAAGCCTAGGGGTGCCCTAGCCTAAGCCTAGGGGAGCCCTAGCCCAAGGCTAGAAGAGCCCTAGCCTAAGGCTATGGGATCGCTAGCCTAAGCCTAGGGGAGCCCTAGCCTAAGGCTAGGGGAGCCCTAGCCTAAGCCTAGGGGAGCCTAGCCTAAGGCTAGGGGAGCCCCAGCTTTAGTCTAAGCCTACGGGTGACCTAACGTAAGGCTAGGGGAGCTCTAGCCTTAGCCTAAGCCTAGGGGTGGTCTAGCCTAAGGCTAGGGGAGCCCTAGCCTTAGCCCAAGCCTAGGGGTGCCCTAGCTTAAGGCTAGGGGAGCCCTAGCCTTAGCCTAAGCCTAGGGGTGACCTAACCTAAGGCTAGGGGAGCCCAGCCGAAAGCTAGGGGAGTCCTAGCCTAAGGCTAGGGGAGCCCTAGCCTTAGCCTAAGCCTAGGGGTGCACTAACGTAAGGCTAGGGGAGCCCTAGCCTAAGGCTAGGGGAGCCCTAGCTTTAGCCTAAGCCTAGGGGAGCCCTAGCCTAAGGCTGGCAGAGCCCTAGCCTTAGCCTAAGCCTAGGTGTGCCCTAGCCTAAGGCTAGGGGAGCCCTAGCCTAAGGCTAGGGGAGCCCTAGCCTAAGGCTAGGGGAGCCTTAGCCTAAGGCTAGGGGAGCCCTTGCCTTAGCCTAAGCATAGGGGTGCCCTAGCCTAAGGCTAGGGGTGCCCTAGCCAAAGGCTAGGGGAGCCCTAGCCTAAGGCTAGGGGAGCCCTAGCCTTAGCCTAAGCCTAGGGATGCCCTAGCTTAAGCCTAGGGGAGCCCTAGCCCAAGGCTAGGGGAGCCCTAGTCTAAGGCTATGGGATCGCTAGCCTAAGCCTAGGGGAGCCCTAGCCTAAGGCTAGGGGAGCCCTAGCCTAAGCCTAGGGGAGCCTAGCCAAAGGCTAGGGGAGCCCCAGCTTTAGCCTAAGCCTTGGGGTGCCCTAGCCTAAGGCTAAGGGAGCCGAAGCCTAAGGCTAGGGGAGCCCTAGCCTTAGCCTAAGCCTAGGGGCGCCCTAGCCTAGGCTAGGGGAGCCTTAACCTAAGGCTAGGGGAGCTTTATCCTTAGCCTAAGCCTAGGGGTGCCCTAGCCTAAGGCTAGGGGAGCCCTAGCCTTAGCCTAAGCCTAGGGGTGCCCTAAGCTAAGGCTTGGGGAGCCTAGCCTAAAGCTAGGGGAGTCCTAGCCTAAGGCTAAGGGAGCCCTAGCCTTAGCCTAAGACTAGGGGAGCCCTAGCCTAAGGCTAGGGGAGCCCTAGACTTAGCCTAAGCCTAGGGGTGCCCTAGCCTAAGGCTAGGGGAGCCCTAGCCTTAGCCTAAGCCTAAAAGTGCCCTAGCCTAAGGCTAGGGGAGCACTAGCCTTAGCCTAAGCAAAGGGGTGCCCTAACCTAAGGCTAGAAAAGCCCTAGCCTAAGGCTAGGTGAGCCCTAGCCTTAGCCTAAGCCTAGAGACTGCCCTAGCCTAAGGCTACGGGAGCCCTAACCTAAGGCTAGGGGAGCACTAGCCTAAGGCTAGGGGAGCCCTAGCCTTAGCCTAAGCCTAGAGGTGCCCGAAACTAAGGCTAGGGGAGCCTTAACCTAAGGCTAGGGGAGCCCTATCCTTAGCCTAAGCCTAGGGCTGCCCTACCCTAAGGCTAGGGGAGCCATAGCCTTAGCCTAAGCCTAGGGGTGCCCTAGCCTAAGGCTAGGGGAGCCCTAGCCTTAGCCTAAGCCTAGCGGTGCCCTAACCTAAGGCTAGGGGAGCCTAGCCTAAAGTTGGGGAGTCCTAGCCTAAGGCTAGGGGAGCCCTAGCCTTATCCTAAGCCTAGGGGTGTCCTAACGTAAGGCTAGGGGAGCCCTAGCCTTAGCCTAAGCCTAGGGGAGCCCTAGCCTAAGGCTGGCGGAGCCCTAGCCTTAGCCTAAGCCTAGGTGTGCCATAGCCTAAGGTTAGGGGAGACCTAGCCTTAGGCTAGGGAAGCCCTATCCTAAGGCTAGAGGAGCCCTAGCCTAAGGCTAGGGCAGCCCTAGCCTAAGGCTAAGGAAGCCCTATCCTTAGCCTAAGCCTAGGGGTGCGTAGCCTAAGGCTAGGGGAGCCCTAGCCCAAGGCTAGGGGAGCCATAACCTAAGGCTATGGGATCGCTAGCCTAAGCCTAGGGGAGCCCTAGCCTAAGGCTAGGGGAGCCCTAGCCTAAGCCTAGGGGAGCCTAGCCAAAGGCTAAGGGAGCCCCAGCTTTAGCCTAAGTCTAGGGGTGCCCTAGCCTAAGGCTAGGGGAGCCGTAGCCTAAGGCTATGGGAGCCCTAGCCTTAGCCTAAGCCCAGGGGTGCTCTAGCCTAGGCTAGGGGAGCCTGAACCTAAGGCTAGGGGAGCTTTATCCTTAGCCTAAGCCTACGGGTGCCCTAGCCTAAGGCTAGGGGAGCCCTAGCCTTAGCCTAAGCCTAAGCGTGCCCTAGCCTAAGGCTAGGGCAGCCCTAGCCTTAGCCTAAGCCTAGGGGTGCCCTAACCTAAGGCTTGGGGAGTCTAGCCTAAAGCTAGGGGAGTCCTAGCCTAAGGCTAGGGGAGCCCTAGCCTTAGCCTAAGCCTAGGGGAGCCCCAGCCTAACGCTGGCGGAGCCCTAGCCTTAGCCTAAATCTAGGTGTGCCCTAGCCTAAGGCTAGGGGAGCCCTAGCCTAAGGCTTGGGGAGCCCTAACCTAAGGTTAGGGGAGCCCTAGCCCAAGGCTAGGGGAGCCCTAGCCTTACCCTAAGCCTAGGGGTGCCCTAGCCTAAGGCTAGGGGAGCCCTAGACTTAGCCTAAGCCTAGGGGTGCCTTAGCCTAAGGCTAGGGGAGCCCTAGACTTAGCCTAAGCCTAGGGATGCCCTAACGTAAGGCTAATGGAGCCTAGCCTAAAGCTAGGGGAGTCCTAGCCTAAGGCTAGGGGAGCCCTAGCCTTAGCCTAAGCCTAGGGGTGCCCTAACGTAAGGTTAGGGGAGCCCTAGCCTAAGGCTAGGGGAGCCCTAGCCTAAGGCTAGGGGAGCCCTCGCCTAAGGCTAGGGGAGCCCTAGCCTTAGCCTAAGCCTAGGGGAGCCCTAGCCTAAGGCTGGCGGAGCCCTAGCCTTAGCCTTAGCCTAGGTGTGCCCTAGCCTTAGCCTAGGTGTGCCCTAGCCTAAGGCTAGGGGAGCCCTAGCCTAAGGCTAGGGGAGCCCTAGCCTAAGGCTAGGGGAGCCCTAGCCTAAGGCTAGGGGAGCGCTAGCCTAAGGCTAGGGGAGCCCTAGACTTAGTCTAAGCCTAAGGGTTCCCTAGTCTAAGGCTAGAGGAGCCCTAGACTTAGCCTAAGCCTAGGGGTGCCCTAACCTAAGGTTAGAAAAGCCCTAGCCTAAGGCTAGGGGACCCCTAGCCTTAGCCTAAGCCTAGGGGTGCCCTAGCCTAAGCCTAGGGGTGCCATAGCCTAAGGCTAGGGGAGCCCTAGCCCAAGGCTAGGGGTGCCCTAGACTTAGTCTAAGCCTAAGGGTTCCCTAGCCTAAGGCTAGAGGAACCCTAGACTTAGCCTAAGCCTAGGGGTGCCCTAACCTAAGGTTAGAAAAGCCCTAGCCTAAGGCTAGGGGAGCCCATGCCTTAGCCTAAGCCTAGGGGTGCCCTAGCCTAAGGCTATGGGAGCCCTAACCTAAGGCTATGGGAGCCCTAGTCTTAGCCTAAGCCTAGGGGTGCCCAAGCTTAAGGCTAGGGGTGCCCTAACCCAAGGCTAGGGGATCTCTAGCCTAAGGCTAGGGGAGCCATAGCCTAAGGGGCGGGGAGCCCTAACCTAAGCCTAGGGGTTCCCTAGCCTAAGGCTAGTGGTGCCCTAGCCAAAGGCTAGGGGAGCGCTAGCCTAAGCCTAGGAAAGCCCTAGTCTAATGCTAGGGGATCCCTAGCCTAAGCCTAGGGGTGCCCTAGCCTAAGGCTAGGGGAGCCCTAGCCTTATCCTAAGCCTAGGGGTGCCCCAGCCTAGGCTAGGGGAGCCCTAGCCTTAGCCTAAGCCTAGGGGTGCCCTAACCTAAGGCTAGGGGAGCCTAGCCTAAAGCTAGGGGAGTCCTAGCGTAAGGCTAGGGGAGCCCTATCCTTAGCCTAAGCCTAGAGGTGCCCTAGCCTAAGGCTAGGGGAGCCTTAGCCTAAGGCTAGGGGAGCCCTATCCTTAGCCTAAGCCTAGGTGTGCCCTAGCCTAAAGTTAGGGGAGCCCTAGCCTAAGCCTAAGCCTAGGGGTGGCCTAGCCGAAGGCTAGGGGAGCCCTAGCCTTAGCCTAAGCCTAGGGGTGCCTTAACCTAAGGCTAGGGGAGCCTAGCCTAAAGCTAGGCGAGTCCTAGCCTATGGCTAGGGCAGCCCTAGCCTTAGCCTAAGCCTAGGGGAGCCCTAGCCTAAGGCTGCCGGAGCCCTAGCCTTAGCCTAAGCCTAGGGGTGCCCTAACGTAAGGCTAGGAGAGCCCTAGCCTAAGGCTAGGGGAGCCCTAGCCTTAGCCTAAGCTTAGGGGAGCCCTAGCCTAAGGCTGGCGGGGCCCTAGCCTTAGCCTAAGCCTAGGTGTGCCCTAGCCTAAGGCTAGGGGAGCCCTAGCCTAAGGCTAGGGGAGCCCTAGCCTAAGGCTTGGAGAGCCCTAGCCTAAGGCTAGGGGAGCCCTAGCCTTAGCTTAAGCCTAGGGGTGCCCTAGCCTAATGCTAGGGGAGCCCTAGCCTAAGCCTAGGTGTGCCCTAGCCTAAGGCTAGGGGAGCCCTAGCCTTAGCCTAAGCCTAGCGGAGCACTAGCTTAAGGCTACGGGAGCCCTAGCCTTAGCCTAAGTCTAGGGGTGCCCTAGCTTAAGTCTAGGGGAGCCGTAGCCTAAGGCTAAGGGAGCCCTAGCCTTAGCCTAAGCCTAGGGGTGAGCTAGCTTAGGCTAGGAGAGCCTTAGCCTAAGGCTAGGGGAGCCCTAGCCTAAGGCTAGGGTAGACCTAGCCTAAGGCTAGGGGAGCCCTTGCCTTAGCCTAAGCCTAGGGGTGCCCTAGCCTAGGCTAGGAGAGCCTCAGCCTAAGGCTAGGGGAGCCCTAGCCTAAGGCTAGGGTAGACCTAGCCTAAGGCTAGGGGAGCCCTAGCCTTAGCCTAAGCCTAGGGGAGCACTAGCTTAAGGCTAGGGGAGCCCTAGCCTTAGCCTAAGCCTAGGGGTGCCCTAGCTTAAGTCTAGGGGAGCCGTAGCCTAAGGCTAAGGGAGCCCTAGCCTTAGCCTAAGCCTAGGGGTGCGCTAGCTTAGGCTAGGAGAGCCTTAGCCTAAGGCTAGGGGAGCCCTAGCCTAAGGCTAGGGAAGCCCTAGCCTAAGTCTCAGGAAGTCCTGGCCTTACCCTAAGCCTAGGGGAGCCCTAGCCTAAGGCTAGCGGAGCCCTAGCCTTAGCCTAAGCCTAGGGGTGCCCTAGCCTAAGGCTAGGGGAGCCCTAGCCTAAGTCTCAGGGAGCCCTGGCCTTAGCCTTAGACTAGGGGAGCCCTAGCCTAAGGCTAGGGGAGCCCTAGACTTAGCCTAAGCCTAGGGGTGCCTTAGCCTAAGGCTAGGGGAGCCCTAACCTAAGGCTAGGGGTGCCCGAGCCTTAGTCTAAGCCTAGGGGTGCCTTAGCCTAAGTCTAGGGGAGCCCTAGCCATAGCCTAAGCCTAGGTGTGTCCTAGCCTAAGGCTAGGGGAGCCTTAACCTAAGGCTATGGGAGCCCTAGCCTAAGGCTAGGGGAGCTCTAGCGTAAGGCTAGGGGAGCCCTAGCCTTATTCTAAGCCTAGGGGTGCCCGAAACTAAGGCTAGGGGAGACCTAGCCTTAGCCTAAGCCTAGGGCTTCCCTATCCTAAGGCTAGGGGAGCCATACCCTAAGGCTAGGGGAGCCCTTGTCTTAGCCTTAGCCTAGCGGTGCCCTAGCCTTAGCCTAAGCCTAGGGGTGATCTAGCCTAAGGATAGGGGAGCCCTAGCCCAAGGCTAGGGGAGGCCCAACCTTAGCCTAAGCCAAGGGGTGCCCTAGCCTAAGACTAGGGGAGCACAAGCCTAAGGCTAGGGGAGCCATAGCCTAAATTTCGGGGAGACCTAGCCAAAGGCTTGGGTAGCCCTAACTTAAGCCTAGGATTGCCCTAGCCTAAAGCTAGGGGAGCCATAGCCTAAGGCTAGGGGAGCGCTAGCCTAAGCCTATGGGAGCCCTAGACTAAGGCTAGGGGAGCCCTAGCCTACGCCTAGGGGTGCCCTAGCCTAAGGGTAGGGGATCGCTAGCCTAAGCCTAGGGGAGCCCTAGCCTAAGGCTAGGGGAGCCCTAGCCGAAGCCTAGGGGAGCCTAGCCTAAGGCTAGGGGAGCCCGAGCTTTAGCCTAAGCCTAGGGGTGCCCTAGCCTAGGCTAGGGGAGCCTTAGCCTAGGGCTAGGGGAGCCCTATCCTTAGCCTTATCCTAGGGGTGCACTAGCCTAAGGCTAGGGGAGCCCAGCCTTAGCCTAAGCCTAGGCGTGCCCCAGCCTAAGCTAGGGGATCCCTAGCCTTAGCCTAAGCCTAGGGGTGCCCTAACCTAAGGCTAGGGGAGCATAGCCTAAAGCTAGGGGAGTCCTAGCCTAAGGCTAGGGGAGCCCTAGCCTTAGCCTAAGCCTAGGTGTGCCCTAGCCTAAGGCTAGGGGAGCCCTAGCCTAAGGCTAGGGGAGCCCTAGCCTAAGGCTTTGGGAGCTCTAGCCTAAGGCTAGGGGAGATCTAGCCTAAGGCTAGGGGATCCCTATCCTTAGCCTAAGCCTAGGGGTGCCCTAGCCTAAGCCTAGGTGTGCCCGAGCCTAAGGCTAGGGGAGCCCTACCCTTAGCCCCAGTCTAGGGGTGCCCTGGCCTAAAGTTAGGGGAGCCTAGCCTAAGGCTAGGGGAGCCCTATCCTAAGGCTAGGGGAGCTCTAGCCTAAGGCTACGGGAGCCCTAGCCTTAGCCTAAACCTAGGGGTGACCGAAGCTAAGGCTAGGGGAGCCCAAGCCTTAGCCTAAGCCTAGGGGTGCCCTAGCCTAAGGATAGGAGAGCCCTAGCCTAAGGCTAGGGGAGCCCTTGCCTTAGCCTAAGCCTAAGTGTGCCCTAGCCTAAGGTTAGGAGAGCCCTAGCCTTAGCCTAAGCCTAGGGGAGACTTAGCTTAAGGCTAGGGGAGCTCTAGCTTTAGCCTAAGCCTAGGGGTGCCCTAGCCTAAGGCTAGAGGAGCCCTAGACTTAGCCTAAGCCTAGGGATGCCTTAGCCTAAGGTTAGGGGAGCCCTAGCCTTAGCCTAAGCCTAAGGGTGCCCCAACATAAGGCTAGGGGAGCCCTAGCCTAAGGCTAGGGCAGGCCTAGCCTTAGCCTAAGCCTAGGGGTTCCCTAGCCTAAGGCTAGGGGAGCCATAGCCTAAGGCTAGGGGAGCCCTTGCCTTAGCCTAAGCCTAGGGGTGCCTTAGCCTAAGCCTAGGGGTGCCCTAGCCTAAGGCTAGGGGAGCCCTAGCCCAAGGCTAGGGGAGCCCTAGCCTAAGGCTAGGAGAGCCATAGCCTTAGGTTCGGGGAGCCCTAACCTAAGTCTAGGGGTGCCCTAGCCTAAGGCTAGGGGAGCGCTAGCCTAAGCCTAGGCGAGCCCTAGGCTAAGCCTAGGGGAGACTAGCCTAAGGCTAGGGGAGCCCGAGCTTTAGCCTAAGCCTAGCGGTGCCCTAGCCTAAGGGTAGGGGAACCCTAGCCTTAGCCTAAGCCTAGGGGTGCCCTAGCTTAGGCTAGGAGAGCCTTAGCCTAAGGCTAGGGGAGCCCTAGCCTAAGGCTAGGGTAGACCTAGCCTAAGGCTAGGGGAGCCCTTGCCTTAGCCTAAGCCTAGGGGTGCCCTAGCCTAGGCTAGGAGAGCCTCAGCCTAAGCCTAGGGGTGCCCTAGCCTAAGGCTAGGGAAGCCCTAGCCTAAGTCTCAGGAAGTCCTGGCCTTACCCTAAGCCTAGGGGAGCCCTAGCCTAAGGCTAGCGGAGCCCTAGCCTTAGCCTAAGTCTAGGGGTGCCCTAGCCTAAGGCTAGGGGAGCCCTAGCCTAAGTCACAGGGAGCCCAGGCCTTAGCCTTAGACTAGGGGAGCCCTAGCCTAAGGCTAGGGGAGCCCTAGCCTTAGCCTAAGCCTAGGGGTGCCTTAGCCTAAGGCTAGGGGAGCCCTAACCTAAGGCTAGGGGTGCCCGAGCCTTAGCCTAAGCCTAGGGGTGCCTTAGCCTAAGGCTAGGGGAGCCCTAGCCATAGCCTAAGCCTAGGTGTGCCCTAGCCTAAGCTTAGGTGTGCCCTAGCCTAAGGCTAGGGGAGCCCTAGTCTAAGGCTAGGGGAGCCCTACCCTAAGCCTAGGTGTGCCCTAGCCTAAGGCTAGGGGAGCCCTAGCCTTAGCCTAAGCATAGGGGTGCCCTAGCCTAAGGCTAGGGGAGCACTATCCTAAGACTAGGGGAGCCCTAGCCATAGCCTAAGCCTAGGTGTGCCCTAGCCTAAGCCTAGGGGTGCCCTAGCCTAAGGGTAGGGGTGCCCTAACCTAAGGCTAGAAAATCCCTAGCCTAAGGCTAGGGGAGCCCTAGCCTAAAGCTAGGGGAGCCCTAGCCTTAGCCTAAGCCTAGGGGTGCCCTAGCCTAAGGCTAGGGGAGCCCTAGCCTAAGGCTAGGGGAGCCCTAGCCTAAGGCTAGGGGAGCCCTAGCCTTAGCCTAAGCCTAGGGGTGCCCTAACCTAAGGCTAGAAAATCCCTAGCCTAAGGCTAGGGGAGCCCTAGCCTAAAGCTAGGGGAGCCCTAGCCTTAGCCTAAGACTAGGGGTGCCCTAGCCTAAGGCTAGGGGAGCCCTAGCCTAAGGCTAGGGGATCCTTAGCCTAAGGCTAGGGGAGTCCTAGCCTTTGCCTAAGCCTAGGGGTGCCCTAGCCTAAGGCTAGAGGAGCCCTAGCCTTAGCCTAAGCCTAGGGGTGCCCTAGCCTAAGGCTAGGGGAGCCCTAGCCTAAGCCTAGGGGTTCCCTTACCTAACACTAGGGGAGCGCTAGCCTAAGCCTTGGTGTGCCCTAGCCTAAGGCTAGGGGAGCCTTAGCCTTATCCTAAGCCTAGGGATGCGGTAGCCTAAGGCTAGGGGTGCCCTAGCCTAAGGTTAGGGGAGCCCTAGCCTAAGGCTAGGGGTGCCCTAGCCTAAGACTAGGGGAGTCCTAGACTTAGCCTAAGCCTACGGGTGCCCTAGCCTAAGGCTAGGGGTGCCCTAGCCTAAGGCTAGGGGAGCCCTAGCCTTAGCCTAAGCCTAAAAGTGCCCTAGCCTAAGGCTAGGGGTGCGCTAGCCTTAGCCTAAGCCTAGGGGTGCCCTAACCTAAGGCTAGGGGAGCCCTAGCCTAAGGCTAGGTGAGCCCTAGCCTTAGCCTAAGCCTAGGGGTGCCCTAACCTAAGGCTAGGGGAGCCCTAACCTAAGGCAAGGGATCCCTAGCCTTACCCTAAGGCTACGGGAGCCCTAGCCTAAGGCTAGCGGAGCCCTAGCCTAAGGCTAGGGGAGCCCTAGCCTTAGCCTAAGCCTAGGGGTGCCCTTGCCTAAGGCTAGGGGAGCCCTAGATTTAGCCTAAGCTTAAAGGTGCCTTAGCATAAGGCTAGAGGATCCCTAGCCTTGGCCTAAGCCTACGGGTGCCCTAACGTAAGGCTAGGAGAGCCAGAGCCTAAGGCTCAGAGGCCCTAGCCTTACCCTAAGCCTAGGGGAGCCCTAACCTAAGGCTAGGGGAGCCCTAGCCTTAGCCTAAGCCTAGGGGAGCCCTAGTCTAAGGCTAGGGGAGCCCTAGCCTAAGGCTAGGGGAGCCCTAGCCTTAGCCTAAGCCTAAAGGTGCCCTAGCCTAAGCCTAGGGGATCCCTAGGGTTGGCCTAAGCCTAGGGGTGCCCTAACGTAAGGCTAGGGGAGCCCTAGCCTAAGGTTAGGGGAGACCTACCCTTAGCCTAAGCCTTGCGGTGCCCTAACCTAAGGCTAGGGGAGCCCTAGCCTAAGGTTGGGGGAGCATTAGCCTAAGACTAAGGGAGCCCGTGCCTTAACCTAAGCCTAGGGGTGCCCTAGCATAAGGCTAGGTGAGCCCTAGCCTAAGGCTAGGGGAGCCCTAGCCTAAGGCTAGGAGAGCCCTAGCCTAAGGCTAGGGGAGCCCTAGCCTTAGCCTAAGCCTAGGGGTGCGCTAGCCTAGGGTTAGGGGAGCCCTAACCCAAGGCTAGGGTAGCTCTAGTTAAGGCTAGGGGAGCCATAGCCTAAGGCTAGGGGAACCCTAGCCTTAGCCTAAGCCTAGGGGTGCCCTAGCCTAAGCCTAGGGGTACCCTAGCCTAACGCTAGGGGAGCCTTAGCCTAAGGCTAGGGGAGCCCTAGCCTTAGCCTAAGCCTAGGGGTGCCCTAACCTAAGGCTAGAAAATCCCTAGCCTAAGGCTAGGGGAGCCCTAGCCTAAAGCTAGGGGAGCCCTAGCCTTAGCCTAAGCCTAGGGGTGCCCTAGCCTAAGGCTAGGGGAGCCCTAGCCTAAGGCTAGGGGAGCCCTAGCCTTAGCCTAAGCCTAGGGGTGCCCTAACCTAAGGCTAGAAAATCCCTAGCCTAAGGCTAGGGGAGCCCTAGCCTAAAGCTAGGGGAGCCCTAGCCTTAGCCTAAGCCTAGGGGTGCCCTAGCCTAAGGCTATGGGAGCCCTAGCCTAAGGCTAGGGGAGCCTTAGCCTAAGGCTAGGGGAGCCCTAGCCTTAGCCTAAGCCTAGGGGTGCCCTAGCCTAAGGCTAGAGGAGCCCTAGCCTTAGCCTAAGCCTAGGGGTGCCCTAGCCTAAGGCTAGGGGAGCCCTAGCCTAAGGCTAGGGGAGCCCTAGCCTAAGCCTAGGGGAGACCTAGCCTTAGCCTAAGCCCAGGGGTGCCCTAGCCTAAGGTTAGGGGAACACTAGCCTAAGGCTAGGGGAGCCATAGCCTAAGGTTCGGGGAACCCTAACCTAAGGCTCGGGGAGCCCTAGCCTAAGCCTAGGGGTGCCCTTACCTAACACTAGGGGAGCGCTAGCCTAAGCCTTGGAGTGCCCTAGGCTAAGGCTAGGGGAGCCCTAGATTAAGGCTAGGGGTGCCCTAGCCTAAGGCTAGGGGAGCACTAGCCTAAGGCTACGGGAGCCCTAGCCTTAGCCTAAACCTTGGTGTGCCCTAGCCTAAGGCTAGGGGAGCCCTAGCGTTATCCTAAGCCTAGGGGTGCGGTAGCCTAAGGCTAGGGGAGCCCTAGCCTAAGGCTAGGTGTGCCCTAGCCTAAGGTTAGGGGAGCCCTAGCATAAGGCTAGGGGTGCCCTAGCCTAAGGCTAGGGGAGTCCTAGACTTAGCCTAAGCCTACGGGTGCCCTAGCCTAAGGCTAGGGGTACCCTAGCCTAAGGCTAGGGGAGCCCTAGCCTTAGCCTAAGCCTAGGGGTGCCCTAACCTAAGGCTAGGGGAGCCCTAGCCTAAGCCTAGGGGAGCCCTAGCCTAAGGCTAGGGGTGCCCTAGCCTTAGCCTAAGCCTAGGGGAGCCCTAGTCTAAGGCTAGGGGAGCCCTAGCCTAAGGCTAGGGGAGCCCTAGCCTTAGCCTAAGCCTAAAGGTGCCCTAGCCTAAGCCTAGGGGATCCCTAGCGTTGGCCTAAGCCTAGGGGTGCCCTAACGTAAGGCTAGGGGAGCCCTAGCCTAAGGTTGGGGGAGCATTAGTCTAAGACTAGGGGAGCCCGTGCCTTAACCTAAGCCTAGGGGTGCCCTAGCATAAGGCTATGTGAGCCCAAGCCTAAGGCTAGGGGAGCCCTAGCCTAAGGCTAGGGGAGCCCTAGCCTTAGCCTAAGCCTAGGGGTGCGCTATCCTAGGGCTAGGGGAGCCCAAACCCAAGGCTAGGGTAGCTCTAGCTAAGGCTAGGGGAGCCATAGCCTAAGGCTAGGGGAACCCTAGCCTTAGCCTAAGCCTAGGGGTGCCCTAGCCTAAGCCTCGGGGTACCCTAGCCTAAGGCTAGGGGAGCACTAGCCTAAGGCTAGATGAGCCCTAGCCTTAGCCTAAGCCTAGGGGTGCCCTAGCCTAAGGCTAGGGGAGCCCTAGCCTAAGTCTCAGGGAGACCTAGCGTTAGCCTAACTTAGGGGAGCCCTAGCCTTATCCTAAGCCGAGGGGTGCCATAGCCTAAGGCTAGGGGAGCCCTAACCTAAGGCTAGGGCTTCCCTAGCCTTAGCCTAAGCCTAGGGGTGCCCTAACCTAAGGCTAGAAAAGCCCTAGCCTAAGGCTAGGGGAGCCCTAGCCTAAGGCTAGGGGAGCCCTAGCCTTAGCCTAAGCCTAGGGGTGCCCTAGCCTAAGGCTAGAGGAGCCCTAGCCTTAGCCTAAGCCTAGGGGTGCCCTAGCCTAAGGCTAGGGGAGCCCTAGCCTAAGGCTAGGGGAGCCCTAGCCTAAGCCTAGGGGAGACCTAGCCTTAGCCTAAGCCCAGGGGTGCCCTAGCCTAAGGTTAGGGGAACACTAGCCTAAGGCTAGGGGAGCCATAGCCTAAGGTTCGGGGAACCCTAACCTAAGGCTCGGGGAGCCCTAGCCTAAGCCTAGGGGTGCCCTTACCTAACACTAGGGGAGCGCTAGCCTAAGCCTTGGAGTGCCCTAGGCTAAGGCTAGGGGAGCCCTAGATTAAGGCTAGGGGTGCCCTAGCCTAAGGCTAGGGGAGCACTAGCCTAAGGCTAGGGGAGCCGTAACCTTAGCCTAAACCTTGGTGTGCCCTAGCCTAAGGTTAGGGGAGCCCTAGCGTTATCCTAAGCCTAGGGGTGCGGTAGCCTAAGGCTAGGGGAACCCTAGCCTAAGGCTAGGGGAGCCCTAGCCTAAGGCTAGGTGTGCCCTAGCCTAAGGTTAGGGGAGCCCTAGCATAAGGCTAGGGGTGCCCTAGCCTAAGGCTAGGGGAGTCCTAGACTTAGCCTAAGCCTACGGGTGCCCTAGCCTAAGGCTAGGGGTGCCCTAGCCTAAGGCTAGGGGAGCCCTAGCCTTAGCCTAAGCCTAGGGGTGCCCTAACCTAAGGCTAGGGGAGCCCTAGCCTAAGCCTAGGGGAGCCCTAGCCTAAGCCTAGGGGAGCCCTAGCCTAAGGCTAGGGGTGCCCTAGCCTTAGCCTAAGCCTAGGGGAGCCCTAGTCTAAGGCTAGGGGAGCCCTAGCCTAAGGCTAGGGGAGCCCTAGCCTTAGCCTAAGCCTAAAGGTGCCCTAGCCTAAGCCTAGGGGATCCCTAGCGTTGGCCTAAGCCTAGGGGTGCCCTAACGTAAGGCTAGGGGAGCCCTAGCCTAAGGTTAGGGGAGACCTAGCCTTAGCCTAAGCCTTGGGGTGCCCTAACCTAAGGCTAGGGGAGCCCTAGCCTAAGGTTGGGGGAGCATTAGTCTAAGACTAGGGGAGCCCGTGCCTTAACCTAAGCCTAGGGGTGCCCTAGCATAAGGCTAGGTGAGCCCTAGCCTAAGGCTAGGGGAGCCCTAGCATAAGGCTAGGGGAGCCGTAGCCTTAGCCTAAGCCTAGGGGTGCGCTATCCTAGGGCTAGGGGAGCCCAAACCCAGGCTAGGGTAGCTCTAGCTAAGGCTAGGGGAGCCATAGCCTAAGGCTAGGGGAACCCTAGCCTTAGCCTAAGCCTAGGGGTGCCCTAGCCTAAGCCTAGGGGTACCCTAGCCTAAGACTAGGGGAGCACTAGCCTAAGGCTAGATGAGCCCTAGCCTTAGCCTAAGCCTAGGGGTGCCCTAGCCTAAGGCTAGGGGAGCCCTATCCTAAGTCTCAGGGAGACCTAGCGTTAGCCTAACTTAGGGGAGCCCTAGCCTAAGGCTAGGGGAGCCCTAGCCTTATCCTAAGCCGAGGGGTGCCATAGCCTAAGGCTAGGGGAGCCCTAACCTAAGGCTAGGGCTGCCCTAGCCTTAGCCTAAGCCTAGGGGTGCCCTAACCTAAGGCTAGAAAAGCCCTAGCCTAAGGCTAGGGGAGCCCTAGCCTAAGGCTAGGGGAGCCCTAGCCTTAGCCTAAGCCTAGGGGTGCCCTTGTCTAAGGCTAGAGGAACCCTAGCCTTAGCCTAAGCCTAGGGTTGCCCTAGCCTAAGGTTAGAGGAGCACTAGCCTAAGGCTAGGGGAGCCCTAGCCTAAGGCTAGGGGAGCCCCAGCCCAAGGCTAGGGGAGACCTAGCCTTAGCCTAAGCCTAGGGTTGCCCTAGGCTAAGGCTAGGGGAGCACTAGCCTAAGGCTTGGGGAGCCCTAGCCTTAGCCTAAGCCTAGGGGTGCCCTAGCTTAAGGTTAGGGGAACACTACCCTAAGGCTAGGGGAGCCATAGCCTAATGTTCGGGGAGCTCTAGCCTAAGGTTCGGGGAGCCCTAGTGTAAGCCTAGTGGTGCCCTTACCTAACGCTTGGGGAGCGCTAGCCTTAGCATAAGCCTAGGGGAGACCTAGCCAAAGCCTAGGGGAGCCCTAGACTAAGGCTAGGGGAGCCCTATCCTAAGGCTAGGGGAGCCCTAACCTAAGGCTAGGGGAGCCCTAGCCTTAGCCTAAGGCTAGGGGAGCGCTAGCCTTAGCCCAAGCCTAAGGGTGCCCTAACCTAAGGCTAGGGGAGCCCTAGCCTAAGGCTGGGGTAGCCCTAGCCTTAGCCTAAGCCTACGGGTGCCCTATCCTAAGGCTACGGGAGCCCTCACCTAAGGCTAGGGAGCCCTAGCCTTAGCCTAAACCTAGGGGAGCCCTAGACTTAGCCTAAGCCTAAAGGTGCCCTAGCCTAAGGAGAAGGGATCCCTAGCCTTGGCCTAAGCCTAGGGGTGCCCTAACGTAAGGCTAGGGGAGCCCTAGCCTAAGGTTGGGGGAGCATTAGCCTAAGACTAGGGGAGCCCGTGCCTTAACCTAAGCCTAGGGGTGCCCTAGCATAAGGCTAGGTGAGCCCTAGCCTAAGGCTAGGGGAGCCCTAGCCTAAGGCTAGGAGAGCCCTAGCCTAAGGCTAGGGGAGCCCTAGCCTTAGCCTAAGCCTTGGGGTGCGCTAGCCTAGGGCTAGGGGAGCCCTAACCCAAGGCTAGGGTAGCTCTAGCTAAGGCTAGGGGAGCCATAGCCTAAGGCTAGGGGAACCCTAGCCTTAGCCTAAGCCTAGGGGTGCCCTAGCCTAAGCCTAGGGGTACCCTAGCCTAAGGCTAGGGGAGCCTTAGCCTAAGGCTAGGGGAGCCCTAGCCTTAGCCTAAGCCTAGGGGTGCCCTAGCCTAAGCCTAGGGGTGCCCTAGCCTAAGGCTAGGGGAGCCCTAGCCTAAGGCTAGGGGAGCCCTAGCCTTAGCCTAAGCCTTGGGGTGCCCTAACCTAAGGCTAGGGGAGCCCTAGCCTAAGGTTGGGGGAGCATTAGCCTAAGACTAAGGGAGCCCGTGCCTTAACCTAAGCCTAGGGGTCCCCTAGCATAAGGCTAGGTGAGCCCTAGCCTAAGGCTAGGGGAGCCCTAGCCTAAGGCTAGGAGAGCCCTAGCCTAAGGCTAGGGGAGCCCTAGCCTTAGCCTAAGCCTAGGGGTGCGCTAGCCTAGGGCTAGGGGAGCCCTAACCCAAGGCTAGGGGAGCCCTAGCCTTAGCCTAAGCCTATGGGAGATCTAGCCTAAGGCTAGCGGAGCCCTAGCCTAAGGCTAGGGGAGCCCTAGCCTTAGCCTAAGCCTAGGGGTGCCCTTGCCTAGGGCTAGGGGAGCCCTAGACTTAGCCTAAGCTTAAAGGTGCCCTAGCATAAGGCTAGAGGATCCCCAGCCTTGGCCTAAGCCTACTGGTGCCTTAACGTAAGGCTAGGAGAGTCAGAGCCTAAGGCTCAGAGGCCCTAGCCTTAGCATAAGCCTAGGGGAGCCCTGGTGTAAGGCTAGGGGAGCCCTAGCCTAAGGCTAGGGGAGCCCTAGCCTTAGCCTAAGCCTAAAGGTGCCCTAGCCTAAGCCTAGGGGATCCCTAGCATTGGCCTAAGCCTAGGGGTGCCCTAACGTAAGTCTAGGGGAGCCCTAGCCTAAGGTTAGGGGAGACCTAGCCTTAGCCTAAGCCTTGGGGTGCCCTAACCTAAGGCTAGGGGAGCCTTAGCCTAAGGTTGGGGGAGCATTAGCCTAAGACTAAGGGAGCCCGTGCCTTAACCTAAGCCTAGGGGTGCCCTAGCATAAGGCTAGGTGAGCCCTAGCCTAAGGCTAGGGGAGCCCTAGCCTAAGGCTAGGAGAGCCCTAGCCTAAGGCTAGGGGAGCCCTAGCCTTAGCCTAAGCCTAGGGGTGCACTAGCCTAGGGCTAGGGGAGCCCTAACCCAAGGCTAGGGTAGCTCTACCTAAGGCTAAGGGAGCCATAGCCTAAGGCTAGGGGAACCCTAGCCTTAGCCTAAGCCTAGGGGTGCCCTAGCCTAAGCCTAGGGGTACCCTAGCCTAAGGCTAGGGGAGCCTTAGCCTAAGGCTAGGGGAGCCCTAGCCTTAGCCTAAGCCTATGGGTGCCCTAACCTAAGGCTAGAAAATCCCTAGCCTAAGGCTAGGGGAGCCGTAGCCTAAAGCTAGGGGAGCCCTAGCCTTAGCCTAAGCCTAGGGGTGCCCTATCCTAAGGCTAGGGGAGCCCTAGCCTAAGGCTAGGGGAGCCCTAGCCTTAGCCTAAGCTTAGGGGTGCCCTAACCTAAGGCTAGAAAATCCCTAGCCTAAGGCTAGGGGAGCCCTGGCCTAAAGCTAGGGGAGCCCTAGCCTTAGCCTAATCCTAGGGGTGCCCTAGCCTAAGGCTAGGGGAGCCCTAGCCTAAGGCTAGGGGAGCCTTAGCCTAAGGCTAGGGGAGCCCTAGCCTTTGCCTAAGCCTAGGGGTGCGCTAGCCTAGGGCTAGGGGAGCCCTAACCCAAGGCTAGGGGAGCCCTAGCCTTAGCCTAAGCCTAGGGGAGCCCTAGCCTAAGGTTAGGGTAGACCTAGCCTTAGCCTAAGCCTTGGGGTGCCCTAACCTAAGGCTAGGGGAGCCCTAGCCTAAGGTTGGGGGAGCATTAGCCTAAGACTAAGGGAGCCCGTGCCTTAACCTAAGCCTAGGGGTGCCCTAGCCTAAGGCTAGGGGAGCCCTAGCCTAAGGCTAGGAGAGCCCTAGCCTAAGGCTAGGGGAGCCCTAGCCTTAGCCTAAGCATTGGGGAGCGCTAGCCTAGGGTTAGAGGAGCCCTAACCCAAGGCTAGGTTAGCTCTAGCTAAGGCTAGGGGAGCCATAGCCTAAGGCTAGGGGAACCCTAGCCTTAGCCTAAGCCTAGGGGTGCCCTAGCCTAAGCCTAGGGGTACCCTAGCCTAAGGCTAGGGGAGCCTTAGCCTAAGGCTAGGGGAGCCCTAGCCTTAGCCTAAGCCTAGGGGTGCCCTAACCTAAGGCTAGAAAATCCCTAGCCTAAGGCTAGGGGAGCCCTAGCCTAAAGCTAGGGGAGCCCTAGCCTTAGCCTAAGCCTAGGGGTGCCCTAGCCTAAGGCTAGGGGAGCCCTAGCCTAAGGCTAGGGGAGCCCTAGCCTAAGGCTAGGGGAGCCCTAGCCTTAGCCTAAGCCTAGGGGTGCCCAAACCTAAGGCTAGAAAATCCCTAGCCTAAGGCTAGGGGAGCCCTAGCCTAAAGCTAGGGGAGCCCTAGCCTTAGCCTAAGCCTAGGGGTGCCCTAGCCTAAGGCTAGGGGAGCCCTAGCCTAAGGCTAGGGGAGCCTTAGCCTAAGGCTAGGGGAGTCCTAGCCTTTGCCTAAGCCTAGGGGTGCCCTAGCCTAAGGCTAGAGGAGCCCCAGCCTTAGCCTAAGCCTAGGGGTGCCCTAGCCTAAGGCTAGGGGAGCCCTAGCCTAAGCCTAGGGGTGCCCTTACCTAACACTAGGGGAGCGCTAGACTAAGCCTTGGAGTGCCCTAGCCTAAGGCTAGGGGAGCCCAAGATTAAGGCTAGGGGTGCCCTAGCCTAAGGCTAGGGGAGCACTAGCCTAAGGCTAGGGGAGCCCTAGCCTTAGCCTAAACCTTGGTGTGCCCTAGCCTAAGGCTAGGGGAGCCCTAGCCTTATCCTAAGCCTAGGGATGCGGTAGCCTAAGGCTAGGGGTGCCATAGCCTAAGGTTAGGGGAGCCCTAGCCTTAGCCTAGGGGTGCCCGAGCCTACGCCTAGGGGTGCCCTAGCCTAAGGCTAGGGGTGCCCTAGCCTAAGGCTAGGGGAGCCCTAGCCTTAGCCTAAGCCTAAAAGTGCCCTAGCCTAAGGCTAGGGGTGCGCTAGCCTTAGCCTAAGCCTAGGGGTGCCCTAACCTAAGGCTAGGGGAGCCCTAGCCTAAGGCTAGGTGAGCCCTAGCCTTAGCCTAAGCCTAGGGGTGCCCTAACCTAAGGCTAGGGGAGCCCTAACCTAAGGCAAGGGATCCCTAGCCTTACCCTAAGCCTAGGGGAGCCCTAGCCTAAGGCTAGCGGAGCCCTAGCCTAAGGCTAGGGGAGCCCTAGCCTTAGCCTAAGCCTAGGGGTGCCCTTGCCTAAGGCTAGGGGAGCCCTAGGTTTAGCCTAAGCTTAAAGGTGCCTTAGCATAAGGCTAGAGGATCCCTAGCCTTGGCCTAAGCCTACGGGTGCCCTAACGTAAGGCTAGGAGAGCCAGGGCCTAAGGCTCAGAGGCCCTAGGCTTAGCCTAAGCCTAGGGGAGCCCTAGCCTAAGGCTAGGGGAGCCCTAGCCTTAGCCTAAGCCTAGGGGAGCCCTAGTCTAAGGCTAGGGGAGCCCTAGCCTAAGGCTAGGGGAGCCCTAGCCTCAGCCTAAGCCTAAAGGTGCCCTAGCCTAAGCCTAGGGGATCCCTAGCGTTGGCCTAAGCCTAGGGGTGCCCTAACGTAAGGCTAGGGGAGCCCTAGCCTAAGGTTAGGGGAGACCTAGCCTTAGCCTAAGCCTTGCGGTGCCCTAACCTAAGGCTAGGGGAGCCCTAGCCTAAGGTTGGGGGAGCATTAGCCTAAGACTAAGGGAGCCCGTGCCTTAACCTAAGCCTAGGGGTGCCCTAGCATAAGGCTAGGTGAGCCCTAGCCTAAGGCTAGGGGAGCCCTAGCCTAAGGCTAGGAGAGCCCTAGCCTAAGGCTAGGGGAGCCCTAGCCTTAGCCTAAGCCTAGGGGTGCGCTAGCCTAGGGTTAGGGGAGCCCTAACCCAAGGCTAGGGTAGCTCTAGCTAAGGCTAGGGGAGCCATAGCCTAAGGCTAGGGGAACCCTAGCCTTAGCCTAAGCCTAGGGGTGCCCTAGCCTAAGCATAGGGGTACCCTAGCCTAAGGCTAGGGGAGCCTTAGCCTAAGGCTAGGGGAGCCCTAGCCTTAGCCTAAGCCTAGGGGTGCCCTAACCTAAGGCTAGAAAATCCCTAGCCTAAGGCTAGGGGAGCCCTAGCCTAAAGCTAGGGGAGCCCTAGCCTTAGCCTAAGCCTAGGGGTGCCCTAGCCTAAGGCTAGGGGAGCCCTAGCCTAAGGCTAGGGGAGCCCTAGCCTTAGCCTAAGCCTAGGGGTGCCCTAACCTAAGGCTAGAAAATCCCTAGCCTAAGGCTAGGGGAGCCCTAGCCTAAAGCTAGGAGAGCCCTAGCCTTAGCCTAAGCCTAGGGGTGCCCTAGCCTAAGGCTAGGGGAGCCCTAGCCTAAGGCTAGGGGAGCCTTAGCCTAAGGCTAGGGGAGCCCTAGTCTTTGCCTAAGCCTAGGGGTGCCCTAGCCTAAGGCTAGAGGAGCCCTAGCCTTAGCCTAAGCCTAGGGGTGCCCTAGCCTAAGGCTAGGGGAGCCCTAGCCTAAGGCTAGGGGAGCCCTAGCCTAAGCCTAGGGGAGCCCTAGCCTTAGCCTAAGCCTAGGGGTGCCCTAACCTAAGGCTAGGGGAGCCCTAGCCTAAGCCTAGGGGAGCCCTAGCCTAAGGCTAGGGGTGCCCTAGCCTTAGCCTAAGCCTAGGGGAGCCCTAGTCTAAGGCTAGGGGAGCCCTAGCCTAAGGCTAGGGGAGCCCTAGCCTTAGCCTAAGCCTAAAGGTGCCCTAGCCTAAGCCTAGGGGATCCCTAGCGTTGGCCTAAGCCTAGGGGTGCCCTAACGTAAGGCTAGGGGAGCCCTAGCCTAAGGTTGGGGGAGCATTAGTCTAAGACTAGGGGAGCCCGTGCCTTAACCTAAGCCTAGGGGTGCCCTAGCATAAGGCTATGTGAGCCCTAGCCTAAGGCTAGGGGAGCCCTAGCCTAAGGCTAGGGGAGCCCTAGCCTTAGCCTAAGCCTAGGGGTGCGCTATCCTAGGGCTAGGGGAGCCCAAACCCAAGGCTAGGGTAGCTCTAGCTAAGGCTAGGGGAGCCATAGCCTAAGGCTAGGGGAACCCTAGCCTTAGCCTAAGCCTAGGGGTGGCCTAGCCTAAGCCTCGGGGTACCCTAGCCTAAGGCTAGGGGAGCACTAGCCTAAGGCTAGATGAGCCCTAGCCTTAGCCTAAGCCTAGGGGTGCCCTAGCCTAAGGCTAGGGGAGCCCTAGCCTAAGTCTCAGGGAGACCTAGCGTTAGCCTAACTTAGGGGAGCCCTAGCCTTATCCTAAGCCGAGGGGTGCCATAGCCTAAGGCTAGGGGAGCCCTAACCTAAGGCTAGGGCTTCCCTAGCCTTAGCCTAAGCCTAGGGGTGCCCTAACCTAAGGCTAGAAAAGCCCTAGCCTAAGGCTAGGGGAGCCCTAGCCTAAGGCTAGGGGAGCCCTAGCCTTAGCCTAAGCCTAGGGGTGCCCTAGCCTAAGGCTAGAGGAGCCCTAGCCTTAGCCTAAGCCTAGGGGTGCCCTAGCCTAAAGCTAGGGGAGCCCTAGCCTAAGGCTAGGGGAGCCCTAGCCTAAGCCTAGGGGAGACCTAGCCTTAGCCTAAGCCCAGGGGTGCCCTAGCCTAAGGTTAGGGGAACACTAGCCTAAGGCTAGGGGAGCCATAGCCTAAGGTTCGGGGAACCCTAACCTAAGGCTCGGGGAGCCCTAGCCTAAGCCTAGGGGTGCCCTTACCTAACACTAGGGGAGCGCTAGCCTAAGCCTTGGAGTGCCCTAGGCTAAGGCTAGGGGAGCCCTAGATTAAGGCTAGGGGTGCCCTAGCCTAAGGCTAGGGGAGCACTAGCCTAAGGCTAGGGGAGCCGTAGCCTTAGCCTAAACCTTGGTGTGCCCTAGCCTAAGGTTAGGGGAGCCCTAGCGTTATCCTAAGCCTAGGGGTGCGGTAGCCTAAGGCTAGGGGAGCCCTAGCCTAAGGCTAGGGGAGCCCTAGCCTAAGGCTAGGTGTGCCCTAGCCTAAGGTTAGGGGAGCCCTAGCATAAGGCTAGGGGTGCCCTAGCCTAAGGCTAGGGGAGTCCTAGACTTAGCCTAAGCCTACGGGTGCCCTAGCCTAAGGCTAGGGGTGCCCTAGCCTAAGGCTAGGGGAGCCCTAGCCTTAGCCTAAGCCTAGGGGTGCCCTAACCTAAGGCTAGGGGAGCCCTAGCCTAAGCCTAGGGGAGCCCTAGCCTAAGGCTAGGGGTGCCCTAGCCTTAGCCTAAGCCTAGGGGAGCCCTAGTCTAAGGCTAGGGGAGCCCTAGCCTAAGGCTAGGGGAGCCCTAGCCTTAGCCTAAGCCTAAAGGTGCCCTAGCCTAAGCCTAGGGGATCCCTAGCGTTGGCCTAAGCCTAGGGGTGCCCTAACGTAAGGCTAGGGGAGCCCTAGCCTAAGGTTAGGGGAGACCTAGCCTTAGCCTAAGCCTTGGGGTGCCCTAACCTAAGGCTAGGGGAGCCCTAGCCTAAGGTTGGGGGAGCATTAGTCTAAGACTAGGGGAGCCCGTGCCTTAACCTAAGCCTAGGGGTGCCCTAGCATAAGGCTAGGTGAGCCCTAGCCTAAGGCTAGGGGAGCCCTAGCCTAAGGCTAGGGGAGCCGTAGCCTTAGCCTAAGCCTAGGGGTGCGCTATCCTAGGGCTAGGGGAGCCCAAACCCAAGGCTAGGGTAGCTCTAGCTAAGGCTAGGGGAGCCATAGCCTAAGGCTAGGGGAACCCTAGCCTTAGCCTAAGCCTAGGGGTGCCCTAGCCTAAGCCTAGGGGTACCCTAGCCTAAGACTAGGGGAGCACTAGCCTAAGGCTAGATGAGCCCTAGCCTTAGCCTAAGCCTAGGGGTGCCCTAGCCTAAGGCTAGGGGAGCCTTATCCTAAGTCTCAGGGAGACCTAGCGTTAGCCTAACTTAGGGGAGCCCTAGCCTAAGGCTAGGGGAGCCCTAGCCTTATCCTAAGCCGAGGGGTGCCATAGCCTAAGGCTAGGGGAGCCCTAACCTAAGGCTAGGGCTGCCCTAGCCTTAGCCTAAGCCTAGGGGTGCCCTAACCTAAGGCTAGAAAAGCCCTAGCCTAAGGCTAGGGGAGCCCTAGCCTAAGGCTAGGGGAGCCCTAGCCTTAGCCTAAGCCTAGGGGTGCCCTTGTCTAAGGCTAGAGGAACCCTAGCCTTAGCCTAAGCCTAGGGTTGCCCTAGCCTAAGGTTAGAGGAGCACTAGCCTAAGGCTAGGGGAGCCCTAGCCTAAGGCTAGGGGAGCCCCAGCCCAAGGCTAGGGGAGACCTAGCCTTAGCCTAAGCCTAGGGTTGCCCTAGGCTAAGGCTAGGGGAGCACTAGCCTAAGGCTTGGGGAGCCCTAGCCTTAGCCTAAGCCTAGGGGTGCCCTAGCTTAAGGTTAGGGGAACACTACCCTAAGGCTAGGGGAGCCATAGCCTAATGTTCGGGGAGCTCTAGCCTAAGGTTCGGGGAGCCCTAGTGTAAGCCTAGTGGTGCCCTTACCTAACGCTTGGGGAGCGCTAGCCTTAGCATAAGCCTAGGGGAGACCTAGCCAAAGCCTAGGGGAGCCCTAGACTAAGGCTAGGGGAGCCCTATCCTAAGGCTAGGGGAGCCCTAACCTAAGGCTAGGGGAGCCCTAGCCTTAGCCTAAGGCTAGGGGAGCGCTAGCCTTAGCCCAAGCCTAAGGGTGCCCTAACCTAAGGCTAGGGGAGCCCTAGCCTAAGGCTGGGGTAGCCCTAGCCTTAGCCTAAGCCTACGGGTGCCCTATCCTAAGGCTACGGGAGCCCTCACCTAAGGCTAGGGAGCCCTAGCCTTAGCCTAAACCTAGGGGAGCCCTAGCCTTAGCCTAAGCCTAAAGGTGCCCTAGCCTAAGGAGAAGGGATCCCTAGCCTTGGCCTAAGCCTAGGGGTGCCCTAACGTAAGGCTAGGGGAGCCCTAGCCTAAGGTTGGGGGAGCATTAGCCTAAGACTAGGGGAGCCCGTGCCTTAACCTAAGCCTAGGGGTGCCCTAGCATAAGGCTAGGTGAGCCCTAGCCTAAGGCTAGGGGAGCCCTAGCCTAAGGCTAGGAGAGCCCTAGCCTAAGGCTAGGGGAACCCTAGCCTTAGCCTAAGCCTAGGGGTGCCCTAGCCTAAGCCTAGGGGTACCCTAGCCTAAGGCTAGGGGAGCCTTAGCCTAAGGCTAGGGGAGCCCTAGCCTTAGCCTAAGCCTAGGGGTGCCCTAACCTAAGGCTAGAAAATCCCTAGCCTAAGGCTAGGGGAGCCCTAGCCTTAGCCTAAGCCTAGGGGTGCCCTAGCCTAAGCCTAGGGGTGCCCTAGCCTAAGGCTAGGGGAGCCCTAGCCTAAGGCTAGGGGAGCCCTAGCCTTAGCCTAAGCCTAGGGGTGCCCTAACCTAAGGCTAGAAAATCCCTAGCCTAAGGCTAGGGGAGCCCTGGCCTAAAGCTAGGGGAGCCCTAGCCTTAGCCTAATCCTAGGGGTGCCCTAGCCTAAGGCTAGGGGAGCCCTAGCCTAAGGCTAGGGGAGCCTTAGCCTAAGGCTAGGGGAGCCCTAGCCTTTGCCTAAGCCTAGGGGTGCGCTAGCCTAGGGCTAGGGGAGCCCTAACCCAAGGCTAGGGGAGCCCTAGCCTTAGCCTAAGCCTAGGGGAGCCCTAGCCTAAGGTTAGGGTAGACCTAGCCTTAGCCTAAGCCTTGGGGTGCCCTAACCTAAGGCTAGGGGAGCCCTAGCCTAAGGTTGGGGGAGCATTAGCCTAAGACTAAGGGAGCCCGTGCCTTAACCTAAGCCTAGGGGTGCCCTAGCCTAAGGCTAGGGGAGCCCTAGCCTAAGGCTAGGAGAGCCCTAGCCTAAGGCTAGGGGAGCCCTAGCCTTAGCCTAAGCCTTGGGGTGCGCTAGCCTAGGGCTAGAGGAGCCCTAACCCAAGGCTAGGTTAGCTCTAGCTAAGGCTAGGGGAGCCATAGCCTAAGGCTAGGGGAACCCTAGCCTTAGCCTAAGCCTAGGGGTGCCCTAGCCTAAGCCTAGGGGTACCCTAGCCTAAGGCTAGGGGAGCCTTAGCCTAAGGCTAGGGGAGCCTTAGCCTAAGGCTAGGGGAGCCCTAGCCTTAGCCTAAGCCTAGGGGTGCCCTAACCTAAGGCTAGAAAATCCCTAGCCTAAGGCTAGGGGAGCCCTAGCCTAAAGCTAGGGGAGCCCTAGCCTTAGCCTAAGCCTAGGGGTGCCCTAGCCTAAGGCTAGGGGAGCCCTAGCCTAAGGCTAGGGGAGCCCTAGCCTAAGGCTAGGGGAGCCCTAGCCTTAGCCTAAGCCTAGGGGTGCCCAAACCTAAGGCTAGAAAATCCCTAGCCTAAGGCTAGGGGAGCCCTAGCCTAAAGCTAGGGGAGCCCTAGCCTTAGCCTAAGCCTAGGGGTGCCCTAGCCTAAGGCTAGGGGAGCCCTAGCCTAAGGCTAGGGGAGCCTTAGCCTAAGGCTAGGGGAGTCCTAGCCTTTGCCTAAGCCTAGGGGTGCCCTAGCCTAAGGCTAGAGGAGCCCCAGCCTTAGCCTAAGCCTAGGGGTGCCCTAGCCTAAGGCTAGGGGAGCCCTAGCCTAAGCCTAGGGGTGCCCTTACCTAACACTAGGGGAGCGCTAGACTAAGCCTTGGAGTGCCCTAGCCTAAGGCTAGGGGAGCCCTAGATTAAGGCTAGGGGTGCCCTAGCCTAAGGCTAGGGGAGCACTAGCCTAAGGCTAGGGGAGCCCTAGCCTTAGCCTAAACCTTGGTGTGCCCTAGCCTAAGGCTAGGGGAGCCCTAGCCTTATCCTAAGCCTAGGGATGCGGTAGCCTAAGGCTAGGGGTGCCATAGCCTAAGGTTAGGGGAGCCCTAGCCTAAGCCTAGGGGTGCCCGAGCCTACGCCTAGGGGTGCCCTAGCCTAAGGCTAGGGGTGCCCTAGCCTAAGGCTAGGGGAGCCCTAGCCTTAGCCTAAGCCTAAAAGTGCCCTAGCCTAAGGCTAGGGGTGCGCTAGCCTTAGCCTAAGCCTAGGGGTGCCCTAACCTAAGGCTAGGGGAGCCCTAGCCTAAGGCTAGGGGAGCCCTAGCCTTAGCCTAAGCCTAGGGGTGCCCTTGCCTAAGGCTAGGGGAGCCCTAGATTTAGCCTAAGCTTAAAGGTGCCTTAGCATAAGGCTAGAGGATCCCTAGCCTTGGCCTAAGCCTACGGGTGCCCTAACGTAAGGCTAGGAGAGCCAGGGCCTAAGGCTCAGAGGCCCTAGCCTTAGCCTAAGCCTAGGGGAGCCCTAGCCTAAGGCTAGGGGAGCCCTAGCCTTAGCCTAAGCCTAGGGGAGCCCTAGTCTAAGGCTAGGGGAGCCCTAGCCTAAGGCTAGGGGAGCCCTAGCCTAAGGCTAGGGGAGCCCTAGCCTCAGCCTAAGCCTAAAGGTGCCCTAGCCTAAGCCTAGGGGATCCCTAGCGTTGGCCTAAGCCTAGGGGTGCCCTAACGTAAGGCTAGGGGAGCCCTAGCCTAAGGTTAGGGGAGACCTAGCCTTAGCCTAAGCCTTGCGGTGCCCTAACCTAAGGCTAGGGGAGCCCTAGCCTAAGGTTGGGGGAGCATTAGCCTAAGACTAAGGGAGCCCGTGCCTTAACATAAGCCTAGGGGTGCCCTAGCATAAGGCTAGGTGAGCCCTAGCCTAAGGCTAGGGGAGCCCTAGCCTAAGGCTAGGAGAGCCCTAGCCTAAGGCTAGGGGAGCCCTAGCCTTAGCCTAAGCCTAGGGGTGCGCTAGCCTAGGGTTAGGGGAGCCCTAACCCAAGGCTAGGGTAGCTCTAGCTAAGGCTAGGGGAGCCATAGCCTAAGGCTAGGGGAACCCTAGCCTTAGCCTAAGCCTAGGGGTGCCCTAGCCTAAGCATAGGGGTACCCTAGCCTAAGGCTAGGGGAGCCTTAGCCTAAGGCTAGGGGAGCCCTAGCCTTAGCCTAAGCCTAGGGGTGCCCTAACCTAAGGCTAGAAAATCCCTAGCCTAAGGCTAGGGGAGCCCTAGCCTAAAGCTAGGGGAGCCCTAGCCCTAGCCTAAGCCTAGGGGTGCCCTAGCCTAAGGCTAGGGGAGCCCTAGCCTAAGGCTAGGGGAGCCCTAGCCTTAGCCTAAGCCTTGGGGTGCCCTAACCTAAGGCTAGGGGAGCCCTAGCCTAAGGTTGGGGGAGCATTAGCCTAAGACTAAGGGAGCCCGTGCCTTAACCTAAGCCTAGGGGTCCCCTAGCATAAGGCTAGGTGAGCCCTAGCCTAAGGCTAGGGGAGCCCTAGCCTAAGGCTAGGAGAGCCCTAGCCTAAGGCTAGGGGAGCCCTAGCCTTAGCCTAAGCCTAGGGGTGCGCTAGCCTAGGGCTAGGGGAGCCCTAACCCAAGGCTAGGGGAGCCCTAGCCTTAGCCTAAGCCTATGGGAGCCCTAGCCTAAGGCTAGCGGAGCCCTAGCCAAAGGCTAGGGGAGCCCTAGCCTTAGCCTAAGCCTAGGGGTGCCCTTGCCTAGGGCTAGGGGAGCCCTAGACTTAGCCTAAGCTTAAAGGTGCCCTAGCATAAGGCTAGAGGATCCCCAGCCTTGGCCTAAGCCTACTG
The DNA here is from genome assembly GCF_050624435.1 of Tenrec ecaudatus. NCBI lineage: Eukaryota > Metazoa > Chordata > Mammalia > Afrosoricida > Tenrecidae > Tenrec > Tenrec ecaudatus. Next base: position 126,070 of record NW_027459522.1, read on the forward strand.
GTGCCCTAACGTAAGGCTAGGAGAGTCAGAGCCTAAGGCTCAGAGGCCCTAGCCTTAGCATAAGCCTAGGGGAGCCCTGGTGTAAGGCTAGGGGAGCCCTAGCCTAAGGCTAGGGGAGCCCTAGCCTTAGCCTAAGCCTAAAGGTGCCCTAGCCTAAGCCTAGGGGATCCCTAGCATTGGCCTAAGCCTAGGGGTGCCCTAACGTAAGTCTAGGGGAGCCCTAGCCTAAGGTTAGGGGAGACCTAGCCTTAGCCTAAGCCTTGGGGTGCCCTAACCTAAGGCTAGGGGAGCCTTAGCCTAAGGTTGGGGGAGCATTAGCCTAAGACTAAGGGAGCCCGTGCCTTAACCTAAGCCTAGGGGTGCCCTAGCATAAGGCTAGGTGAGCCCTAGCCTAAGGCTAGGGGAGCCCTAGCCTAAGGCTAGGAGAGCCCTAGCCTAAGGCTAGGGGAGCCCTAGCCTTAGCCTAAGCCTAGGGGTGCGCTAGCCTAGGGCTAGGGGAGCCCTAACCCAAGGCTAGGGTAGCTCTAGCTAAGGCTAAGGGAGCCATAGCCTAAGGCTAGGGGAACCCTAGCCTTAGCCTAAGCCTAGGGGTGCCCTAGCCTAAGCCTAGGGGTACCCTAGCCTAAGGCTAGGGGAGCCTTAGCCTAAGGCTAGGGGAGCCCTAGCCTTAGCCTAAGCCTATGGGTGCCCTAACCTAAGGCTAGAAAATCCCTAGCCTAAGGCTAGGGGAGCCGTAGCCTAAAGCTAGGGGAGCCCTAGCCTTAGCCTAAGCCTAGGGGTGCCCTATCCTAAGGCTAGGGGAGCCCTAGCCTAAGGCTAGGGGAGCCCTAGCCTTAGCCTAAGCCTAGGGGTGCCCTAACCTAAGGCTAGAAAATCCCTAGCCTAAGGCTAGGGGAGCCCTGGCCTAAAGCTAGGGGAGCCCTAGCCTTAGCCTAATCCTAGGGGTGCCCTAGCCTAAGGCTAGGGGAGCCCTAGCCTAAGGCTAGGGGAGCCTTAGCCTAAGGCTAGGGGAGCCCTAGCCTTTGCCTAAGCCTAGGGGTGCGCTAGCCTAGGGCTAGGGGAGCCCTAACCCAAGGCTAGGGGAGCCCTAGCCTTAGCCTAAGCCTAGGGGAGCCCTAGCCTAAGGTTAGGGTAGACCTAGCCTTAGCCTAAGCCTTGGGGTGCCCTAACCTAAGGCTAGGGGAGCCCTAGCCTAAGGTTGGGGGAGCATTAGCCTAAGACTAAGGGAGCCCGTGCCTTAACCTAAGCCTAGGGGTGCCCTAGCCTAAGGCTAGGGGAGCCCTAGCCTAAGGCTAGGAGAGCCCTAGCCTAAGGCTAGGGGAGCCCTAGCCTTAGCCTAAGCCTTGGGGTGCGCTAGCCTAGGGCTAGAGGAGCCCTAACCCAAGGCTAGGTTAGCTCTAGCTAAGGCTAGGGGAGCCATAGCCTAAGGCTAGGGGAACCCTAGCCTTAGCCTAAGCCTAGGGGTGCCCTAGCCTAAGCCTAGGGGTACCCTAGCCTAAGGCTAGGGGAGCCTTAGCCTAAGGCTAGGGGAGCCTTAGCCTAAGGCTAGGGGAGCCCTAGCCTTAGCCTAAGCCTAGGGGTGCCCTAACCTAAGGCTAGAAAATCCCTAGCCTAAGGCTAGGGGAGCCCTAGCCTAAAGCTAGGGGAGCCCTAGCCTTAGCCTAAGCCTAGGGGTGCCCTAGCCTAAGGCTAGGGGAGCCCTAGCCTAAGGCTAGGGGAGCCCTAGCCTAAGGCTAGGGGAGCCCTAGCCTTAGCCTAAGCCTAGGGGTGCCCAAACCTAAGGCTAGAAAATCCCTAGCCTAAGGCTAGGGGAGCCCTAGCCTAAAGCTAGGGGAGCCCTAGCCTTAGCCTAAGCCTAGGGGTGCCCTAGCCTAAGGCTAGGGGAGCCCTAGCCTAAGGCTAGGGGAGCCTTAGCCTAAGGCTAGGGGAGTCCTAGCCTTTGCCTAAGCCTAGGGGTGCCCTAGCCTAAGGCTAGAGGAGCCCCAGCCTTAGCCTAAGCCTAGGGGTGCCCTAGCCTAAGGCTAGGGGAGCCCTAGCCTAAGCCTAGGGGTGCCCTTACCTAACACTAGGGGAGCGCTAGACTAAGCCTTTGAGTGCCCTAGCCTAAGGCTAGGGGAGCCCTAGATTAAGGCTAGGGGTGCCCTAGCCTAAGGCTAGGGGAGCACTAGCCTAAGGCTAGGGGAGCCCTAGCCTTAGCCTAAACCTTGGTGTGCCCTAGCCTAAGGCTAGGGGAGCCCTAGCCTTATCCTAAGCCTAGGGATGCGGTAGCCTAAGGCTAGGGGTGCCATAGCCTAAGGATAGGGGAGCCCTAGCCTAAGCCTAGGGGTGCCCGAGCCTACGCCTAGGGGTGCCCTAGCCTAAGGCTAGGGGTGCCCTAGCCTAAGGCTTGGGGAGCCCTAGCCTTAGCCTAAGCCTAAAAGTGCCCTAGCCTAAGGCTAGGGGTGCGCTAGCCTTAGCCTAAGCCTAGGGGTGCCCTAACCTAAGGCTAGGGGAGCCCTAGCCTAAGGCTAGGGGAGCCCTAGCCTTAGCCTAAGCCTAGGGGTGCCCTTGCCTAAGGCTAGGGGAGCCCTAGATTTAGCCTAAGCTTAAAGGTGCCTTAGCATAAGGCTAGAGGATCCCTAGCCTTGGCCTAAGCCTACGGGTGCCCTAACGTAAGGCTAGGAGAGCCAGGGCCTAAGGCTCAGAGGCCCTAGCCTTAGCCTAAGCCTAGGGGAGCCCTAGCCTAAGGCTAGGGGAGCCCTAGCCTTAGCCTAAGCCTAGGGGAGCCCTAGTCTAAGGCTAGGGGAGCCCTAGCCTAAGGCTAGGGGAGCCCTAGCTTCAGCCTAAGCCTAAAGGTGCCCTAGCCTAAGCCTAGGGGATCCCTAGCGTTGGCCTAAGCCTAGGGGTGCCCTAACGTAAGGCTAGGGGAGCCCTAGCCTAAGGTTAGGGGAGACCTAGCCTTAGCCTAAGCCTTGCGGTGCCCTAACCTAAGGCTAGGGGAGCCCTAGCCTAAGGTTGGGGGAGCATTAGCCTAAGACTAAGGGAGCCCGTGCCTTAACATAAGCCTAGGGGTGCCCTAGCATAAGGCTAGGTGAGCCCTAGCCTAAGGCTAGGGGAGCCCTAGCCTAAGGCTAGGAGAGCCCTAGCCTAAGGCTAGGGGAGCCCTAGCCTTAGCCTAAGCCTAGGGGTGCGCTAGCCTAGGGTTAGGGGAGCCCTAACCCAAGGCTAGGGTAGCTCTAGCTAAGGCTAGGGGAGCCATAGCCTAAGGCTAGGGGAACCCTAGCCTTAGCCTAAGCCTAGGGGTGCCCTAGCCTAAGCATAGGGGTACCCTAGCCTAAGGCTAGGGGAGCCTTAGCCTAAGGCTAGGGGAGCCCTAGCCTTAGCTTAAGCCTAGGGGTGCCCTAACCTAAGGCTAGAAAATCCCTAGCCTAAGGCTAGGGGAGCCCTAGCCTAAAGCTAGGGGAGCCCTAGCCTTAGCCTAAGCCTAGGGGTGCCCTAGCCTAAGGCTAGGGGAGCCCTAGCCTAAGGCTAGGGGAGCCCTAGCCTTAGCCTAAGCCTAGGGGTGCCCTAACCTAAGGCTAGAAAATCCCTAGCCTAAGGCTAGGGGAGCCCTAGCCTAAAGCTAGGAGAGCCCTAGCCTTAGCCTAAGCCTAGGGGTGCCCTAGCCTAAGGCTAGGGGAGCCCTAGCCTAAGGCTAGGGGAGCCTTAGCCTAAGGCTAGGGGAGCCCTAGTCTTTGCCTAAGCCTAGGGGTGCCCTAGCCTAAGGCTAGAGGAGCCCTAGCCTTAGCCTAAGCCTAGGGGTGCCCTAGCCTAAGGCTAGGGGAGCCCTAGCCTAAGGCTAGGGGAGCCCTAGCCTAAGCCTAGGGGAGACCTAGCCCTAGCCTAAGCCCAGGGGTGCCCTAGCCTAAGGTTAGGGGAACACTAGCCTAAGGCTAGGGGAGCCATAGCCTAAGGTTCGGGGAACCCTAACCTAAGGCTCGGGGAGCCCTAGCCTAAGCCTAGGGGTGCCCTTACCTAACACTAGGGGAGCGCTAGTCTAAGCCTTGGAGTGCCCTAGGCTAAGGCTAGGGGAGCCCTAGATTAAGGCTAGGGGTGCCCTAGCCTAAGGCTAGGGGAGCACTAGCCTAAGGCTAGGGGAGCCCTAGCCTTAGCCTAAACCTTGGTGTGCCCTAGCCTAAGGCTAGGGGTGCCCTAGCGTTATCCTAAGCCTAGGGGTGCGGTAGCCTAAGGCTAGGGGAGCCCTAGCCTAAGGCTAGGGGAGCCCTAGCCTAAGGCTAGGTGTGCCCTAGCCTAAGGTTAGGGGAGCCCTAGCATAAGGCTAGGGGTGCCCTAGCCTAAGGCTAGGGGAGTCCTAGACTTAGCCTAAGCCTATGGGTGCCCTAGCCTAAGGCTAGGGGTGCCCTAGCCTAAGGCTAGGGGAGCCCTAGACTTAGCCTAAGCCTAGGGGTGCCCTAACCTAAGGCTAGGGGAGCCCTAGCCTAAGCCTAGGGGAGCCCTAGCCTAAGGCTAGGGGTGCCCTAGCCTTAGCCTAAGCCTAGGGGAGCCCTAGTCTAAGGCTAGGGGAGCCCTAGCCTAAGGCTAGGGGAGCCCTAGCCTTAGCCTAAGCCTAAAGGTGCCCTAGCCTAAGCCTAGGGGATCCCTAGCGTTGGCCTAAGCCTAGGGGTGCCCTAACGTAAGGCTAGGGGAGCCCTAGCCTAAGGTTAGGGGAGACCTAGCCTTAGCCTAAGCCTTGGGGTGCCCTAACCTAAGGCTAGGGGAGCCCTAGCCTAAGGTTGGGGGAGCATTAGTCTAAGACTAGGGGAGCCCGTGCCTTAACCTAAGCCTAGGGGTGCCCTAGCATAAGGCTAGGTGAGCCCTAGCCTAAGGCTAGGGGAGCCCTAGCCTAAGGCTAGGGGAGCCCTAGCCTTAGCCTAAGCCTAGGGGTGCGCTATCCTAGGGCTAGGGGAGCCCTAACGCAAGGCTAGGGTAGCTCTAGCTAAGGTAAGGGAAGCCATAGCCTAAGGCTAGGGGAACCTTAGCCTTAGCCTAAGCCTAGGGGTGCCCTAGCCTAAGCCTAGGGGTACCCTAGCCTAAGGCTAGGGGAGCACTAGCCTAAGGCTAGATGAGCCCTAGCCTTAGCCTAAGCCTAGGGGTGCCCTAGCCTAAGGCTAGGGGAGCCCTAGCCTAAGTCTCAGGGAGACCTAGCGTTAGCCTAACTTAGGGGAGCCCTAGCCTAAGGCTAGGGGAGCCCTAGCCTTATCCTAAGCCGAGGGGTGCCATAGCCTAAGGCTAGGGGAGCCCTAACCTAAGGCTAGGGCTGCCCTAGCCTTAGCCTAAACCTAGGGGTGCCCTAACCTAAGGCTAGAAAAGCCCTAGCCTAAGTCTAGGGGAGCCTTAGCCTAAGGCTAGGGGAGTCCTAGCCTTAGCCTAAGCCTAGGGGTGCCCTTGTCTAAGGCTAGAGGAGCCCTAGCCTTAGCCTAAGCCTAGGGGTGCCCTAGCCTAAGGTTAGGGGAGCACTAGCCTAAGGCTTGGGGAGCCCTAGCCTTAGCCTAAGCCTAGGGGTGCCCTAGCTTAAGGTTAGGGGAACACTACCCTAAGGCTAGGGGAGCCATAGCCTAATGTTCGGGGAGCTCTAGCCTAAGGTTCGGGGAGCCCTAGTGTAAGCCTAGAGGTGCCCTTACCTAACGCTTGGGGAGCGCTAGCCTTAGCATAAGCCTAGGGGAGCCCTAGCCTAAGCCTAGGGGAGCCCTAGTCTTTGCCTAAGCCTAGGGGTGCCCTAGCCTAAGGCTAGAGGAGCCCTAGCCTTAGCCTAAGCCTAGGGGTGCCCTAGCCTAAGGCTAGGGGAGCCCTAGCCTAAGGCTAGGGGAGCCCTAGCATAAGCCTAGGGGAGACCTAGCCCTAGCCTAAGCCCAGGGGTGCCCTAGCCTAAGGTTAGGGGAACACTAGCCTAAGGCTAGGGGAGCCATAGCCTAAGGTTCGGGGAACCCTAACCTAAGGCTCGGGGAGCCCTAGCCTAAGCCTAGGGGTGCCCTTACCTAACACTAGGGGAGCGCTAGTCTAAGCCTTGGAGTGCCCTAGGCTAAGGCTAGGGGAGCCCTAGATTAAGGCTAGGGGTGCCCTAGCCTAAGGCTAGGGGAGCACTAGCCTAAGGCTAGGGGAGCCCTAGCCTTAGCCTAAACCTTGGTGTGCCCTAGCCTAAGGCCAGGGGTGCCCTAGCGTTATCCTAAGCCTAGGGGTGCGGTAGCCTAAGGCTAGGGGAGCCCTAGCCTAAGGCTAGGGGAGCCCTAGCCTAAGGCTAGGTGTGCCCTAGCCTAAGGTTAGGGGAGCCCTAGCATAAGGCTAGGGGTGCCCTAGCCTAAGGCTAGGGGAGTCCTAGACTTAGCCTAAGCCTATGGGTGCCCTAGCCTAAGGCTAGGGGTGCCCTAGCCTAAGGCTAGGGGAGCCCTAGACTAAGCCTAAGCCTAGGGGTGCCCTAACCTAAGGCTAGGGGAGCCCTAGCCTAAGCCTAGGGGAGCCCTAGCCTAAGGCTAGGGGTGCCCTAGCCTTAGCCTAAGCCTAGGGGAGCCCTAGTCTAAGGCTAGGGGAGCCCTAGCCTAAGGCTAGGGGAGCCCTAGCCTTAGCCTAAGCCTAAAGGTGCCCTAGCCTAAGCCTAGGGGATCCCTAGCGTTGGCCTAAGCCTAGGGGTGCCCTAACGTAAGGCTAGGGGAGCCCTAGCCTAAGGTTAGGGGAGACCTAGCCTTAGCCTAAGCCTTGGGGTGCCCTAACCTAAGGCTAGGGGAGCCCTAGCCTAAGGTTGGGGGAGCATTAGTCTAAGACTAGGGGAGCCCGTGCCTTAACCTAAGCCTAGGGGTGCCCTAGCATAAGGCTAGGTGAGCCCTAGCCTAAGGCTAGGGGAGCCCTTGCCTAAGGCTAGGGGAGCCCTAGCCTTAGCCTAAGCCTAGGGGTGCGCTATCCTAGGGCTAGGGGAGCCCTAACGCAAGGCTAGGGTAGCTCTAGCTAAGGTTAGGGGAGCCATAGCCTAAGGCTAGGGGAACCCTAGCCTTAGCCTAAGCCTAGGGGTGCCCTAGCCTAAGCCTAGGGGTACCCTAGCCTAAGGCTAGGGGAGCACTAGCCTAAGGCTAGATGAGCCCTAGCCTTAGCCTAAGCCTAGGGGTGCCCTAGCCTAAGGCTAGGGGAGCCCTAGCCTAAGTCTCAGGGAGACCTAGCGTTAGCCTAACTTAGGGGAGCCCTAGCCTAAGGCTAGGGGAGCCCTAGCCTTATCCTAAGCCGAGGGGTGCCATAGCCTAAGGCTAGGGGAGCCCTAACCTAAGGCTAGGGCTGCCCTAGCCTTAGCCTAAACCTAGGGGTTCCCTAACCTAAGGCTAGAAAAGCCCTAGCCTAAGGCTAGGGGAGCCCTAGCCTAAGGCTAGGGGAGCCCTAGCCTTAGCCTAAGCCTAGGGGTGCCCTTGTCTAAGGCTAGAGGAGCCCTAGCCTTAGCCTAAGCCTAGGGGTGCCCTAGCCTAAGGTTAGGGGAGCACTAGCCTAAGGCTTGGGGAGCCCTACCCTTAGCCTAAGCCTAGGGGTGCCCTAGCTTAAGGTTAGGGGAACACTACCCTAAGGCTAGGGGAGCCATAGCCTAATGTTCGGGGAGCTCTAGCCTAAGGTTCGGGGAGCCCTAGTGTAAGCCTAGAGGTGCCCTTACCTAACGCTTGGGGAGCGCTAGCCTTAGCATAAGCCTAGGGGAGCCCTAGCCTAAGCCTAGGGGAGCCCTAGACTAAGGCTAGGGGAGCCCTATCCTAAGGCTAGGGGAACCATAGCTTTAGCTTAAACCAAGGGGTGCCCTAGCCTAAGGCTAGGGGAGCCCTAACCTAAGGCTAGGGGAGCCCTAGCCTTAGCCTAAGGCTAGGGGAGCGCTAGCCTTAGCCCAAGCCTAGGGGTGCCCTAACCTAAGGCTAGGGGAGCCCTAGCCTAAGGCTGGGGTAGCCCTAGCCTTAGCCTAAGCCTACGGGTGCCCTATCCTAAGGCTAGGGGAGTCCTAACCTAAGGCTAGGGAGCCCTAGCCTTAGCCTAAACCTAGGGGAGCCCTAGCCTTAGCCTAAGCCTAAAGGTGCCCTAGCCTAAGGAGAAGGTATCCCTAGCCTTGGCCTAAGCCTAGGGGTGCCCTAACGTAAGGATAGGGGAGCCCTAGCCTAAGGCTCGGGGAGCCCTTGCCTTAACCTAAGCCTAGTGGTGCCCTAGCCTAAGGCTAGGGGAGCCCTATCCTAAGGCTAGCGGAGCCCTAGCCTTAGGCTAGGGGAGCCCTAGCCTTAGCCTAAGCTCAGGGGTGCCCTAGCCTTAGGCTAGGGGAGCCCTAACCTTAGCCTAAGCCTAGGGGTGCCCTAGCCTAAGGCTAGGGGAGCCCTAGCCTAAGTCTCAGGGAGCCCTAGCATTAGCCTAAGCCTAGAGGAGCCCTAGCCTAAGGGTAGGGGAGCCCTAGCCTTAGCCTAAGCCTTGGGGTTCCATAGCCTAAGGCTAGGGGAGCCCTAACCTAAGGCTAGGGGTGCCCTAGCCTTAGCCTAAGCCTAGGGGTGCCCTAGCCTAAGGCTAGGGGAGCCCTAGCCTAAGGCTAGGGGAGCCTTAGCCTAAGGCTATGGGAGCCCTATCCTTAGCCTAAGCCTAAAAGTGCCCTAGCCTAAGGCTTGGGGAGCGCTAGCTTTAGCGTAAGCCTCGGGGTGCCCTAACCTAAGTCTAGAAAAGCCCTAGCCTAAGGCTAGGGGAGCCCTAGCGTAAGGCTAGGGGAGCCCTAGCCTTTGCCTAAGCCTAGGGGTGCCCTAGCCTAAGGTTGGGGGTACACTAACCTAAGGCTAGGGGAGCCATACCCTAAGGTTCGGGGAGCCCTAGTAAGGCTCAGGGAGCCCTAGCCTTAGCCTAAGCCTAAAGGTGCCCTAGCCTAAGCCTAGGGGATCCCTAGCTTTGGCCTAAGCCTAGGGGTGCCCTAACGTAAGGCTAGGGGAGCCCTAGCTTTAGACTAAGACTTGGGGTGCCCTAACCTAAGGCTAGGGGAGCCCTAGCCTAAGGTTAGGGGAACATTAGCCTAAGACTAGGGAAGCCCTTGCCTTAACCTAAGCCTAGGGGTGCCCTAGCATAAGGCTAGGGGAGCCCTAGCCTAAGGCTAGGGGAGCCCTAGCCCAAGGCTTGGGTAGCTCTAGCCTAAGGCTAGGGGATCCATAGCCTAAGGCTAGGGGAACCCTAACCTTAGCCTAAGCCTAGGGGTGCCCTAGCCTAAGGCTAGGGGAGCACTAGCCTAAGGCTAGGGGAGCCGTAGCCTTAGCCTAAGCCTAGGGGTGCCCTAGTCTAAGGCTAGGGGAGCCCTAGCCTAAGTCTCAGGGAGCCCTAGCCTTAGCCTATCCTAGGGGAGCCCTAGCCTAAGGCTAGGGGAGCCCTAGCCTTAACCTAAGCCTAGGGGTGCCATAGCCTAAGGATAGGGGAGCCCTAACCGAAGGTTAGGGGTGCCCTAGCCTTAGCCTAAGCCTAGGGGTGCCCTAGCCTAAGGCTAGGGGAGCCTTAGCCTAAGGCTAGAGGAGCCTTAGCCTAAGGCTAGGGGAGCCCTAGCCTTAGCCTAAGCCAAGGGGTGCCCTAACCTAAGGCTAGAAAATCCCTAGCCTAAGGCTAGGGGAGCCCTAGCCTAAAGCTAGGGGAGCCCTAGCCTTAGCCTAAGCCTAGGGGTGCCCTAGCCTAAGGCTAGGGGAGCCCTAGCCTAAGGCTAGGGGAGCCTTAGCCTAAGGCTAGGGGAGCCCTAGCCTTTGCCTAAGCCTAGGGGTGCCCTAGCCTAAGGCTAGAGGAGCCCTAGCCTTAGCTTAAGCCTAGGGGTGCCCTAGCCTAAGGCTAGGGGAGCACTAGCCTAAGGCTAGGGTAGCCCTATCCTAAGGCTAGGGGAGACCTAGCCTTAGCCTAAACCCAGGGGTGCCCTAGCCTAAGGCTAGGGGAGCCCTAGCCCAAGGCTAGGGGAGCCCTAGCCTAAGGCTAGGGGAGGCCTAGACTAAGCCTAAAGGTGCCCTAGCCTAAGGCTAGGGGAGCCCTACCCAAAGGCTAGTGGAGCCCTAGTCTTAGCCTAAGCCTAGGGGTGCCCGAGCCCAAGGCTAGGGGAGCCCAAGTCTAAGGCTAGGGGAGCCCTAGCCTCTGCCTAGGGGTGCCCGAGCCTAAGCCTAGGGGAGACTTAGCCTAAGGCTAGGGGATCTCTAGCCTAAGGCTAACGGAGCCCTGGACTAAGCCTAGGGGTGCCCTGGCCTAAGGATAGGGGAGCACTAGACTAAGGCTAGGGGAGCCCTAGCCTAAGTCTAGGGGAACCCTAGCCTAAGCCTAGGGGTGCCCGAGCCTAAGCCTAGGGGTGACCTAGCCTAAGGATAGGGGAGCCCTAGCCGAAGGCTAGGGGAGCCTTAGCCTAAGGTTAGGTGAGCCTTAGCCTTAGCATAAGCCTAGGGGTACCTACCCTAAGGCTAGGGGAGCCCTACCCGAAGGCAATGGGAGCCCTATCCGAAGGCTAGAGGAGCCCTAGCTTTAGCATAAGCCTAGGGGTGCCCTAGCATAAGGTTAGGATAGCCCTAGACTAAGGCTATGGGAGCCCTAGCCTAAGCCTAGGGGTGCCCGAGCCTAAGCCTAGGGGAGCCCTAGCCTAAGGCTAGGGGAGCTCTAGCCTAAGGCTAGGGGAGCCCTGGACTAAGCCTAGGGGTGCCCTGGCCTAAGGATAGGGGAGCACTAGACTAAGGCTAGGGGAGCCCTAGCCTAAGTCTAGGGGAACCCTAGCTTAAGCCTAGGGGTGCCCGAGCCTAAGCCTAGGGGTGACCTAGCCTAAGGATAGGGGAGCCCTAGCCTAAGCCTAGGGGTGCCCTAGCCTAAGGTTAGGGGAGCCCTTGCCTAAGGCTAGGGGAGCCCTAGCCTTAGCCTAAGCCTACTGGTGCTCTAGCCTAAGGCTAGGGGAGCCCTAGCCTAAGGCTAAGGGAGCCCTAGCCTAAGGATAGGGGAGCCCTAGCCTTAGCCTAAGCCTATGGGTGCCCTAGCCTAAGGCTTGGGGAGCCTTAGCGTTAGCCTAGCCCTAGGGGTGCCCTATCCAAGGCTAGGGGAGCCCTAGCCTTAGCCGAAGCCTAGGGCTGCCCTAGCCTAAGGCTAGTTGAGCCCGAGCCGGAGGCTAGGGGAGCCCTAGCCTTAGCCTATGCCTTGGGGTGTCCTAGCCTAAGACTAGGGGAGACCTAGCCTTAGCCAAAGCCTAGGGGTGCCCTAGCATAAGGTGAGGGGAACCCTAGCCTAAGGCAAGTGGAGCCCTAGCCTAAGCCTAGGGGTGCCCGAGCCTAAGCTTAGTGGTGCCCTAGCCTAAGGCTAGGGGAGCCCTAGCCTTAGCCTAAGCCTAGGGATGCCCGAACCTAAGGCTAGGGGAGCCCTAGCCTAAGCCTACGGGTGCCCTAGCCTAAGGCTTGGGGAGCCCTAGCCTTAGCCTAAGACTACGGGTGCCCTAGCCTAAGGCTAGGGGAGCCTTAGCCTAAGGCTAGGGGAGCCTTAGCGTTAGCTTAAGCCTAGGGGTGCCCTAACCTAAGGCTAGGGGAGACCTAGCCTAAGGCTAAGGGAGGCCTAGACTAAGCCTAAAGGTGCCCTAGCCTAAGGCTAGGGGAGCCCTACCCAAAGGCTAGTGGAGCCCTAGTCTTAGCCTAAGCCTAGGGGTGACCGAGCCCAAGGCTAGGGGAGCCCAAGTCTAAGGCTAGGGGAGCCCTAGCCTCTGCCTAGGGGTGCCCGAGCCTAAGCCTAGGGGAGCCCTAGCCTAAGGCTAGGGGATCTCTAGCCTAAGGCTAACGGAGCCCTGGACTAAGCCTAGGGGTGCCCTGGCCTAAGGATAGGGGAGCACTAGACTAAGGCTAGGGGAGCCCTAGCCTAAGTCTAGGGGAACCCTAGCCTAAGCCTAGGGGTGCCCGAGCCTAAGCCTAGGGGTGACCTAGCCTAAGGATAGGGGAGCCCTAGCCGAAGGCTAGGGGAGCCTTAGCCTAAGGTTAGGTGAGCCTTAGCCTTAGCATAAGCCTAGGGGTGACCTACCCTAAGGCTAGGGGAGCCCTACCCGAAGGCAATGGGAGCCCTATCCGAAGGCTAGAGGAGCCCTAGCCTTAGCCTAAGCCTAGGGGTGCCCTAGCATAAGGTTAGGGTAGCCCTAGGCTAAGGCTATGGGAGCCCTAGCCTAAGCCTAGGGGTGCCCGAGCCTAAGCCTAGGGGTGACCTAGCCTAAGGATAGGTGAGCCCTAGCCTAAGGCTAGGGGAGCCTTAGCCTAAGGCTAGGTGAGCCCTAGCCTTAGCCTAAGCCTAGGGGTAACCTACCCTAAGGCTAGGGGAGCCCTACCCTAAGGCTATGGGAGCCCTATCCGAAGGCTAGGGGAGCCCTAGCCTTTGCCTAAGCCTAGGGGTGCCCTAGCCTAATGCTAGGGGAGCCCTAGCCTAAGGCTAGGGGATACTTAGCCTTAGTATAAGCCTAAAGGTGCCCTAGCCTAAGGCTAGGGGAGCCCTAGCCTAAGCCTAGGGGTGCCCTAGCCTAAGGTTAGGGGAGCCCTTGCCTAAGGCTAGGGGAGCCCTAGCCTTAGCCTAAGCCTACTGGTGCTCTAGCCTAAGGCTAGGGGAGCCCTAGCCTAAGGCTAAGGGAGCCCTAGCCTAAGGATAGGGGAGCCCTAGCCTTAGCCTAAGCCTATGGGTGCCCTAGCCTAAGGCTTGGGGAGCCTTAGCGTTAGCCTAGCCCTAGGGGTGCCCTATCCAAGGCTAGGGGAGCCCTAGCCTTAGCCTAAGCCTAGGGCTGCCCTAGCCTAAGGCTAGTTGAGCCCAAGCCGGAGGCTAGGGGAGCCCTAGCCTTAGCCTAAGTCTTGGGGTGTCCTAGCCTAAGACTAGGGGAGACCTAGCCTTAGCCAAAGCCTAGGGGTGCCCTAGCATAAGGTGAGGGGAGCCCTAGCCTAAGCCAAGTGGAGCCCTAGCCGAAGCCAAGGGGTGCCCGAGCCTAAGCTTAGTGGTGCCCTAGCCTAAGGCTAGGGGAGCCCTAGCCTTAGCCTAAGCCTTGGGATGCCCGAACCTAAGGCTAGGGGAGCCCTAGCCTAAGCCTACGGGTGCCCTAGCCTAAGGCTAGGGGAGCCCTAGCCTTAGCCTAAGCCTACGGGTGCCCTAGCCTAAGGCTAGGGGAGCCTTAGCCTAAGGCTAGGGGAGCCTTAGCGTTAGCTTAAGCCTAGGGGTGCCCTAACCTAAGGCTAGGGGAGCCCTAGCCTAAGGCTAGGGGAGGCCTAGACTAAGCCTAAAGGTGCCCTAGCCTAAGGCTTGGGGAGCCCTACCCAAAGGCTAGTGGAGCCCTAGTCTTAGCCTAAGCCTAGGGGTGCCCGAGCCCAAGGCTAGGGGAGCCCAAGTCTAAGGCTAGGGGAGCCCTAGCCTCAGCCTAGGGGTGCCCGAGGCTAAGCCTAGGGGAGCCCTAGCCTAAGGCTAGGGGATCTCTAGCCTAAGGCTAACGGAGCCCTAGACTAATCCTAGGGGTGCCCTGGCCTAAGGATAGGGGAGCAGTAGACTAAGGCTAGGGGAGCCCTAGCCTAAGTCTAGGGGAACCCTAGCCTAAGCCTAGGGGTGCCCGAGCCTAAGCCTAGGGGTGACCTAGCCTAAGGATAGGGGAGCCCTAGCCGAAGGCTAGGGGAGCCTTAGCCTAAGGTTAGGTGAGCCTTAGCCTTAGCATAAGCCTAGGGGTGACCTACCCTAAGGCTAGGGGAGCCCTACCCGAAGGCAATGGGAGCCCTATCCGAAGGCTAGAGGAGCCCAAGCCTTAGCCTAAGCCTAGGGGTGCCCTAGCATAAGGTTAGGGTAGCCCTAGACTAAGGCTATGGGAGCCCTAGCCTAAGCCTAGGGGTGCCCTAGCCTAAGGATAGGGAACCCTAGCCTAAGGCTAGGGGAGCCTTAGCCTAAGGCTAGGTGAGCCCTAGCCTTAGCCTAAGCCTAGGGGTAACCTACCCTAAGGCTAGGGGACCCCTACCCTAAGGCTATGGGAGCCCTATCCGAAGGCTAGGGGACCCCTAGCCTTTGCCGAAGCCTAGGGGTGCCCTAGCCTAAAGCTAGGGGAGCCGTAGCCTAAGTCTAGGGGATACTTAGCCTTAGTATAAGCCTAAAGGTGCCCTAGCCTAAGGCTAGGGGAGCCCTAGCCTAAGCCTAGGGGTGCCCTAGCCTAAGGTTAGGGGAGCCCATGCCTAAGGCTAGGGGAGCCCTAGCCTTAGCCTAAGCCTACTGGTGCTCTAGCCTAAGGCTAGGGGAGCCCTAGCCTAAGGCTAAGGGAGCCCTAGCCTAAGGATAGGGGAGCGCTAGCCTTAGCCTAAGCCTATGGGTGCCCTAGACTAAGGCTTGGGGAGCCTTAGTGTTAGCCTAGCCCTAGGGGTGCCCTATCCAAGGCTAGGGGAGCCCTAGCCTTAGCCTAAGCCTAGGGCTGCCCTAGCCTAAGGCTAGTTGAGCCCGAGCCGGAGGCTAGGGAAGCCCTAGCCTTAGCCTAAGCCTTGGGGTGTCCTAGCCTAAGACTAGGGGAGACCTAGCCTTAGCCAAAGCCTAGGGGTGCCCTAGCATAAGGTGAGGGGAGCCCTAGCCTAAGCCAAGTGGAGCCCTAGCCTAAGCCTAGGGGTGCCCGAGCCTAAGCTTAGTGGTGCCCTAGCCTAAGGCTAGGGGAGCCCTAGCCTTATCCTAAGCCTTGGGATGCCCGAACCTAAGGCTAGGGGAGCCCTAGCCTAAGCCTACGGGTGCCCTAGCCTAAGCTAGGGGAGCCCTAGCCTTAGCCTAAGCCTACGGGTGCCCTAGCCTAAGGCTAGGGGAGCCTGAGCCTAAGGCTAGGGGAGCCTTAGCCTAAGGCTAGGGGAGCCTTAGCGTTAGCTTAAGCCTAGGGGTGCCCTAACCTAAGGCTAGGGGAGCCCTAGCCTAAGGCTAGGGGAGGCCTAGACTAAGCCTAAAGGTGCCCTAGCCTAAGGCTAGGGGAGCCCTACCCAAAGGCTTGTGGAGCCCTAGTCTTAGCCTAAGCCTAGGGGTGCCCGAGCCCAAGGCTAGGGGAGCCCAAGTCTAAGGCTAGGGGAGCCCTAGCCTCAGCCTAGGGGTGCCCGAGCCTAAGCCTAGGGGAGCCCTAGCCTAAGGCTAGGGGATCTCTAGCCTAAGGCTAACGGGCCCTGGACTAAGCCTAGGGGTGCCCTGGCCTAAGGATAGGGGAGCACTAGACTAAGGCTAGGGGAGCCCTAGCCTAAGTCTAGGGGAACCCTAGCCTAAGCCTAGGGGTGCCCGAGCGTAAGCCTAGGGGTGACCTAGCCTAAGGATAGGGGAGCCCTAGCCGAAGGCTAGGGGAGCCTTAGCCTAAGGTTAGGTGAGCCTTAGCCTTAGCATAAGCCTAGGGGTGACCTACCCTAAGGCTAGGGGAGCCCTACCCGAAGGCAATGGGAGCCCTATCCGAAGGCTAGAGGAGCCCTAGCCTTAGCCTAAGCCTAGGGGTGCCCTAGCATAAAGTTAGGGTAGCCCTAGACTAAGGCTATGGGAGCCCTAGCCTAAGCCTAGGGGTGCCCGAGCCTAAGCCTAGGGGAGCCCTAGCCTAAGGCTAGGGGAGCTCTAGCCTAAGGCTAGGGGAGCCCTGGACTAAGCCTAGGGGTGCCCTGGCCTAAGGATAGGGGAGCACTAGACTAAGGCTAGGGGAGCCCTAGCCTAAGTCTAGGGGAACCCTAGCCTAAGCCTAGGGGTGCCCGAGCCTAAGCCTAGGGGTGACCTAGCCTAAGGATAGGGGAGCCCTAGCCTAAGGCTAGGGGAGCCTTAGCCTAAGGCTAGGTGAGCCCTAGCCTTAGCCTAAGCCTAGGGGTGACCTACCCTAAGGCTAGGGGAGCCCTCCCCTAAGGCTATGGGAGCCCTATCCGAAGGCTTGGGGAGCCCTAGCCTTAGCCTAAGCCTAGGGGTGCCCTAGCCTAATGCTAGGGGAGCCCTAGCCTAAGGCTAGGGGATCCTTACCCTTAGTCTAAGCCTAAAGGTGCCCTAGCCTAAAGCTAGGGGAGCCCTAGCCTAAGCCTAAGGCTACTGGTGCTCTAGCCTAAGGCTAGGGGAGCCCTAGCCTAAGGCTCAGGGAGCCCTAGCTTAAGGATAGGGGAGACCTAGCCTAAGCCTAAAGGTGCCCTAGCCTAAGGCTAGGGGAGCCGTAGCCTTAGCCTAAGCCTAGGGGTGCCCTAGCCTAAGGATAGGGGAGCCCTAGTCTAAGGCTAGGGGAGCCCTAGCCTAAGTCTAGGGGTGCCCGAGCCTAAGCCTAGGGGAGACCTAGCCTAATGCTAGGGGAGCCCTGGACTAAGCCTAGGGGTGCCCTGCCCTAAGGATAGGGGAGCACAAGCCAAAGGCTAGGGGAGCCCTAGCCTAAGTCTAGGGGAACCCTAGCCTAAGCCTAGGGGTGCCCGAGCCTAAGCCTAGGAGAACCCTAGCCTAAGCCTAAGCCTAGGGGTGCCCTAGCCTAAGGCTAGGGGAGCCCGAGCCTAAGGCTATGGGAGCCCTAGCCTTAGGCTAGGGGAGCGCTAGCCTTATCCTAAGGGTAGGGGAGCCCTAGCCTAAGGCTAAGGGTGCCCTAGCCTAAGGCTAGGGGAGCCCTAGCATTAGCCTAAGCCTAGGGGTGCCCTAGCCTAAGGCTTGAGGAGCCTGAGCCTTAGGCTAGGGGAGCCGTAGCCTATGGCTAGGGGAGCCCTTGTCTTAGCCTAAGCCTAGGGGAGCCCTAGCTTTAATATAGGGGAGCACTAGCCTAAGCTTGGGGAGCCAAAGCCTGAGCCTAGGGATGCCCTAGCCTAAGGCTAGGGGAGCCCTAGCTTTAGGCTGGGGAGCCCTAGCCTAAGGCGAGGGGAGCCCTAGCCTAAGGCGAGGGGAGCCCTAGCCTTAGGCTAGGGGAGCCCTATCTTAGCCTAAGCATAGGGGTGCCCTAGCCTAAGGCTAGGGGAGCCATTGCCTAAGGCTAGGGGAGCCCGAGCCTAAGGGTAGGGTAGCCCTAGCCTAAGGCTAAGGGAGCCCTAGCCTAAGGCTAGGGGAGCCCTAGCCTTAGCCTAAGCCTAGGGGTGCCCTAGCCTAAGGCTAGGGGAGCCCCAGCATAAGGCTAGGGGACCCTTATCCTTAGCCTAAGCCTAGGGATGCCCTAGCCTAAGCCTAGGAGAGCCATAGCCTAAGGGTAGGGGAGCCCTAGCCTTAGCATAAGCCTAACGGTGCCCTAACGTAAGTCTAGGGGAGCCCTGCCTAAGGTTAGGGGAGTCCTAGCCTTAGCCTAAGCCTAGGGGTGCCCTAGCCTAAGGCTAGGGGAGCCCTAGTCTTACCCTACGCCTAGGTGTGCCCTAGCCTAAGGCTAGGGGAGCCCAAGCCTAAGGTTAGGGGACCCCTAGCCTAAGGATAGGGGAGCCCTTGTCTTAGCCTAAGCCTAGGGGTGCCCAAGCCTAAGGCTAGGGGAGTCGTAGCCCACGGCTAGGGGAGCCCTAGACTAAGCCTAGGGGAGCCCTAGCCTTAAGATAGGGGAGCACTAGCCTAAGACTAGGGGAGCCCTAGCCTAAGCCTAGGGGTGCCCTAGCCTAAGGCTAGGGGAGGTTAGCCTAAGCCTAGGGGTGCCCTAGCCTAAGGCTAGGGGAGCCTTAGCCTAAGGCTAGGGGAGCCCCAGCATAAGGCTAGGGGACCCTTAGCCTTAGCCTAATCCTAGGGATGCCCTAGCTTAAGCCCAGGGGAGCCCTAGCCTAAGGCTAGGGGAGCCCTAGCCTTAGCTTAAGCCTAACGGTGCCCTAACGTAAGTCTAGGGGAGCCCTGCCTAAGACTAGGGGAGCCCTAGCCTTAGCCTAAGCCTAGGGGTGCCCTAGCCTAAGGCTTGGGGAGCCCGAGCCTTAGGCTAGGGGAGCCGTAGCCTAAGGCTAGGGGAGCCCTTGTCTTAGCCTAAGCCTAAGGGAGCCCTAGCTTTAAGATAGGGGAGCACTAGCCTAAGCCTAGGGGAGCCCAAGCCTGAGCCTAGGGGTGCCCTATCCTAAGGCTAGGGGAGCCTAGCCTAAGCCTAGTGGTGCCCTAGCCTAAGGCTAGGGGAGCCTTAGCCTAAGGCTAGGGGAGCCACAGTATAAGGATAGGGGAACCTTAGCCTTAGCCTAAGCCTAAGGATGCCCTAGCCTAAGCCTAGGGGAACCCAAGCCTTAGCCTAAGCCTAACGGTGTCCTAACGTAAGTCTAGGGGAGCCCTGCCTAAGGCTAGGAGAGCCCTAGCCTAAGGCTAGGGGAGCCTTAGCCTTAGCATAAGCCTAGGGGTGCCCTAGCATAAGGTGAGGGGAGCCCTAGCCTAAGGCTAGTGGAGACCTAGCCTAAGCCTATGGGTGCCTGAGCCTAAGCTTAGGGGTGACCTAGCCTAAGGCTAGGGGAGCCCTAGCCTTATCCTAAGCCTAGGGGTGCCCGAACCTAAGGCTAGGGGAGCGCTAACCTAAGCCTAGGGGTGCCCTAGCCTAAGGCTAGGGGAGCCGTAGCCTTAGCCTAAGCCTAGGGGTGCCCTAGCCTAAGGCTAGTGGAGCCCTAGTCTTAGCCTAAGCCTAGGGGTGCCCTAGCCTAAGGATAGGGGAGCCCTAGTCTAAGGCTAGGGGAGCCCTAGCCTAAGCCTAGGGGTGCCCGAGCCTAAGCCTAGGGGAGACCTAGCCTAATGCTAGGGGAGCCCTGGACTAAGCCTAGGGGTGCCCTGCCCTAAGGATAGGGGAGCACAAGCCAAAGGCTAGGGGAGCCCTAGCCTAAGTCTAGGGGAACCCTAGCCTAAGCCTAGGGGTGCCCGAGCCTAAGCCTAGGAGAACCCTAGCCTAAGCCTAAGCCTAGGGGTGCCCTAGTCTAAGGCTAGGGGAGCCCGAGCCTAAGGCTATGGGAGCCCTAGCCTTAGGCTAGGGGAGCGCTAGCCTTATCCTAAGGGTAGGGGAGCCCTAGCCTATGGCTAAGGGAGCCCTAGCCTAAGGCTAGGGGAGCCCTAGCATTAGCCTAAGCCTAGGGGTGCCCTAGCCTAAGGCTTGAGGAGCCTGAGCCTTAGGCTAGGGGAGCCGTAGCCTATGGCTAGGGGAGCCCTTGTCTTAGCCTAAGCCTAGGGGAGCCCTAGCTTTAATATAGGGGAGCACTAGCCTAAGCTTGGGGAGCCAAAGCCTGAGCCTAGGGATGCCCTAGCCTAAGGCTAGGGGAGCCCTAGCTTTAGGCTGGGGAGCCCTAGCCTAAGGCGAGGGGAGCCCTAGCCTAAGGCTAGGGGAGCCCTAGCCTTAGCCTAAGCCTAGGGGTGCCCGAAGCTAAGGCCAGGGGAACCGTAGCCTTAGCCTAAGCCTAGGGGAGCCTTAGCCTAAGGCTGGGGGAGCCCTTGTCTTAGCCTAAGCCTAGTGGTGCCCGAACCTAAGGCTACGGGAGCCCTAGCCTACGCCTATGGGTGCCTGAGCCTAAGCTTAGGGGTGACCTAGCCTAAGGCTAGGGGAGCCCTAGCCTTAGCCTAAGCCTAGGGATGCCCGAACCTAAGGCTAGGGGAGCCCGAGCCTAAGGCTATGGGAGCCCTAGCCTAAGGCTAGGGGTGCCCAAGCCTAAGGCTAGGGGAGCCCTAGCCTTAGGCTAGGGGAACCCTATCCTTAGCCTAAGCTTAGGGGTGCCCTAGCCTAAGGCTAGGTGAGCACTAGCCTTAGCCTAAGCCTATGGGTGCCCTAGCCTAAGGCTAGGGGAGCCATTGCCTAAGGCTAGGGGAGCCCGAGCCTAAGGGTAGGGTAGCCCTAGCCTAAGGCTAAGGGAGCCCTAGCCTAAGGCTAGGGGAGCCCTAGCCTTAGCCTAAGCCTAGGGATGCCCTAGCTTAAGCCCAGGGGAGCCCTAGCCTAAGGCTAGGGGAGCCCTAGCCTTAGCTTAAGCCTAACGGTGCCCTAACGTAAGTCTAGGGGAGCCCTGCCTAAGACTAGGGGAGCCCTAGCCTTAGCCTAAGCCTAGGGGTGCCCTAGCCTAAGGCTTGGGGAGCCCGAGCCTTAGGCTAGGGGAGCCGTAGCCTAAGGCTAGGGGAGCCCTTGTCTTAGCCTAAGCCTAAGGGAGCCCTAGCTTTAAGATAGGGGAGCACTAGCCTAAGCCTAGGGGAGCCCAAGCCTGAGCCTAGGGGTGCCCTATCCTAAGGCTAGGGGAGCCTAGCCTAAGCCTAGTGGTGCCCTAGCCTAAGGCTAGGGGAGCCTTAGCCTAAGGCTAGGGGAGCCACAGTATAAGGATAGGGGAACCTTAGCCTTAGCCTAAGCCTAAGGATGCCCTAGCCTAAGCCTAGGGGAACCCAAGCCTTAGCCTAAGCCTAACGGTGTCCTAACGTAAGTCTAGGGGAGCCCTGCCTAAGGCTAGGAGAGCCCTAGCCTAAGGCTAGGGGAGCCTTAGCCTTAGCATAAGCCTAGGGGTGCCCTAGCATAAGGTGAGGGGAGCCCTAGCCTAAGGCTAGTGGAGACCTAGCCTAAGCCTATGGGTGCCTGAGCCTAAGCTTAGGGGTGACCTAGCCTAAGGCTAGGGGAGCCCTAGCCTTATCCTAAGCCTAGGGGTGCCCGAACCTAAGGCTAGGGGAGCGCTAACCTAAGCCTAGGGGTGCCCTAGCCTAAGGCTAGGGGAGCCCTAGCCTTAGCCTAATCCTAGGGATGCCCGAACTGAAGGCTAGGGGAGCCCTAGGCTAAGCCTAAAGGTGCCCTAGCCTAAGGCTAGGGGAGCCGTAGCCTTAGCCTAAGCCTAGGGGTGCCCTAGCCTAAGGCTAGTGGAGCCCTAGTCTTAGCCTAAGCCTAGGGGTGCCCTAGCCTAAGGATAGGGGAGCCCTAGTCTAAGGCTAGGGGAGCCCTAGCCTAAGCCTAGGGGTGCCCGAGCCTAAGCCTAGGGGAGACCTAGCCTAATGCTAGGGGAGCCCTGGACTAAGCCTAGGGGTGCCCTGCCCTAAGGATAGGGGAGCACAAGCCAAAGGCTAGGGGAGCCCTAGCCTAAGTCTAGGGGAACCCTAGCCTAAGCCTAGGGGTGCCCGAGCCTAAGCCTAGGAGAACCCTAGCCTAAGCCTAAGCCTAGGGGTGCCCTAGTCTAAGGCTAGGGGAGCCCGAGCCTAAGGCTATGGGAGCCCTAGCCTTAGGCTAGGGGAGCGCTAGCCTTATCCTAAGGGTAGGGGAGCCCTAGCCTATGGCTAAGGGAGCCCTAGCCTAAGGCTAGGGGAGCCCTAGCATTAGCCTAAGCCTAGGGGTGCCCTAGCCTAAGGCTTGAGGAGCCTGAGCCTTAGGCTAGGGGAGCCGTAGCCTATGGCTAGGGGAGCCCTTGTCTTAGCCTAAGCCTAGGGGAGCCCTAGCTTTAATATAGGGGAGCACTAGCCTAAGCTTGGGGAGCCAAAGCCTGAGCCTAGGGATGCCCTAGCCTAAGGCTAGGGGAGCCCTAGCTTTAGGCTGGGGAGCCCTAGCCTAAGGCGAGGGGAGCCCTAGCCTAAGGCTAGGGGAGCCCTAGCCTTAGCCTAAGCCTAGGGGTGCCCGAAGCTAAGGCCAGGGGAACCGTAGCCTTAGCCTAAGCCTAGGGGAGCCTTAGCCTAAGGCTGGGGGAGCCCTTGTCTTAGCCTAAGCCTAGTGGTGCCCGAACCTAAGGCTACGGGAGCCCTAGCCTACGCCTATGGGTGCCTGAGCCTAAGCTTAGGGGTGACCTAGCCTAAGGCTAGGGGAGCCCTAGCCTTAGCCTAAGCCTAGGGATGCCCGAACCTAAGGCTAGGGGAGCCCGAGCCTAAGGCTATGGGAGCCCTAGCCTAAGGCTAGGGGTGCCCAAGCCTAAGGCTAGGGGAGACCTAGCCTTAGGCTAGGGGAACCCTATCCTTAGCCTAAGCTTAGGGGTGCCCTAGCCTAAGGCTAGGTGAGCACTAGCCTTAGCCTAAGCCTATGGGTGCCCTAGCCTAAGGCTAGGGGAGCCATTGCCTAAGGCTAGGGGAGCCCGAGCCTAAGGGTAGGGTAGCCCTAGCCTAAGGCTAAGGGAGCCCTAGCCTAAGGCTAGGGGAGCCCTAGCCTTAGCCTAAGCCTAGGGGTGCCCTAGCCTAAGGCTAGGGGAGCCCCAGCATAAGGCTAGGGGACCCTTATCCTTAGCCTAAGCCTAGGGATGCCCTAGCCTAAGCCTAGGAGAGCCATAGCCTAAGGGTAGGGGAGCCCTAGCCTTAGCATAAGCCTAACGGTGCCCTAACGTAAGTCTAGGGGAGCCCTGCCTAAGGTTAGGGGAGTCCTAGCCTTAGCCTAAGCCTAGGGGTGCCCTAGCCTAAGGCTAGGGGAGCATTAGCCTAAGGTTAGGTGAGCCCTAGCCTTAGCCTAAGCCTAGGGGTGTCCTAGCCTAAGGCTAGGGGAGCCCTAGCCTAAGGCTAGGGGAGCCCTTGTCTTAGCCTATCCTAGGGGAGCCCTAGCCTTAAGATAGGGGAGCACTAGCCTAAGACTAGGGGAGCCCTAGCCTGAGCCTAAGCTTAGGGGTAGCCAAACTTAAGGATAGGGCTGCCATACCTAAGGCTAGGGGAGCCCTAGCCTTAGCCTAAGCCTAGGGATGCCGGAACCTTAGGCTAGGGGAGCCCTAGCCTATGCCTAAGACTTGGGGTGCCCTAGCCTAAGGCTAGGGGAGCCTGAGCCTAAGGCTATGGGAGCCCTAGCCTTAGCCTAAGCTTAGGGGTGCCCTAGTCTAAGGCTAGGTGAGCACTAGCCTTAGCCTAAGCCTATGGGTGCCCTAGCCTAAGGATAGGGGTGCCATTGCCTAAGGCTAGGGGAGCTCTAGCCTAAGGAAAGGGTAGCACTAGACTAAGCCTAGGGGTGCCCCAGCCTAATGCTAGGGTGCCCAAGCTAAGGCTAGGGGAGTCCTAGCCTTAACCTAAGCCTAGGGGTGCCCTAGCCTAAAGCGATGGGAGCCCTAGCCTAAGGCTAGGGGAGCCCTAACCTTAGACTAAGCTTAGGGTTGCCGTAGCCTAAGGCTAGGGGAGCCCAAGCCTAAGACTAGGGCTGCCATACCTAAGGCTAGGGGAGCCCTAGCCTTAGCCTAAGCCTATGGGTGCCCTAGCCTAAGCCTATGGGTGCCCTAGCCTAAGGCTAGGGGAGCCCTGGCCTTATCCTAAGCCTAGTGGTGCCCGAACCTAAGGCTAGGGGAGCCCGAGCCTAAGGCTAGGGGAGCCCTAGCCTAAGTCTAGGGGTGCCCTAGCCTAAGGCTAGGAGAGCCCTAGCCTAAGGCTAGGGGAGCCTTAGCCTTAGCATAAGCCTAGGGGTGCCCTAGCATAAGGTGAGGGGAGCCCTAGCCTAAGGCTAGTGGAGCCCTTGCCTAAGCCTATGGGTGCCTGAGCCTAAGCTTAGGGGTGACCTAGCCTAAGGCTAGGGGTGACCTAGCCTAAGGCTAGGGGAGCCCTAGCCTTAGCCTAAGCCTATGGATGCCCGAACCTAAGGCTAGGGGAGCCCTAGCCGAAGCCTAAGCCTAGGGGTTCCCTAGCCTAAGGCTAGGGGAGCCCGAGCCTAAAGCTATGGGAGCCCTAGCCTAAGGCTAGGGGTGCCCTAGCCTAAGGGTAGGGGTGCCCTAGCCTAAGGCTTGGGGAGCCCTAGCCTTAGGCTAGGGGAGCCCTAGCCTTTGCCTAAGGTTAGGGGTGCCCTAGCCTAAGGCTAGGTGAGCACTAACCTTAGCCTAAGCCTATGTGTGCCCTAGCCTAAGGCTAGGGGTGCCATTGCCTAAGGCTAGGGGAGCTTTAGCCTAAGGCTAGGTGAGCCCTAGCCTTAGCCTAAGCCTACGGGTGTGCTAGCCTAAGGCTAGGGGAGCCCTAGCCTTAGGATAGGGGAGCCTTACCCTAAGGCTAGGGGAGCCCTAGCCTGAGCCTAGGGATGCCCTTGCCTAAGGCTAGGGGAGCCCTAGCCCAAGGCTAGGGGAGCATTGGCCTAAGGCTAGGTGAGCCCTAGCCTTAGCCTAAGCCTAGGGGTGTCCTGGCCTAAAGCTAGGGGAGCCCTAGCCTAAGGCTAGGGGTGCCCTTGTCTTAGCCTAAGCCTAGGGGAGCCCTAGCTTAAGGGTAGGGGAACCCTAGCCTAAACCTAGTGGTGGCCTAGCCTAAGGCTAGGGGAGCCTAGCCTAAGCCTAGGGGTGCCCTAGCCTAAGGCTAGGGGAGCCTTAGCCTAAGGCTAGGGGAGCCCCAGCATAAGGCTAGGGGACCCATAGCCTTAGCCTAAGCCTAGGAATGCCCTAGCCTAAGCCTAGGGGAGCCCTAGCCTAAGGCTAGGGGAGCCCTAGCCTTAGCCTAAGCCTAACGGTGCCCTAACGTAAGTCTAGGGGAGCCCTGCCTAAGACTAGGGGAGCACAAGCCTTAGCCTAAGCCTAGGGGTGTCCTAGCCTAAGGCTAGGGGAGCCCAAGCCTAAGACTAGGGGTTCCCTAGCTAAGGCTAAGGGAGCCTAGCCTAAGCCTATGGGTGCCCTAGCCTAAGACTAGGGGAGCCTTAGGCTAAGCCTAGGTGTACCCTAGCCTAAGGCTAGGGGTGCCCTAGCCTTAGCCTAAGCCTAGGTTTGCCCTAGCCTAAGGCTAGGGGAGCACGAGCCTTAACCTAAGCCTAGGGGTGCCATACACTAATTCTAGGGGAGCCCTAGGCTTAGGATAGGGGAGCCCTAGCCTAAGGTTAGAGGAGCCCTATCCTAAGCCTAGGGGTGCCCTAGCCTAAGGCTAGGGAAGCCTTAGCCTAAGCCTAGGTGTACCCTGGCCTAAGGCTAGGGGAGCCCTAAACTTAGTCTAAGCCTAGGGGTGCCCTAGCCTAAGGCTATGGGAGCCCTCGCCGAAGGCTAGGGGACCCTAGCCTTAGCCTAAGCCTAGAGGTGCCCTAGACTAAGGCTAGGGGAGCCCTAGAATAAGACTAAGGGAGCCCTAGTCTAAGCCTAGGGGTGCCCTAGCCTAAGGCTAGGAGAGCCCTAGCCTAAGGCTAGGGGAGCCTTGGCCTTAGCCTAAGCCTAGGGGTGCACTAGCCTAAGACTAGGGGAGCAATAGGCTAAGGCTAGAGAAGCACAAGCCTTAGCCTAAGCCTAGGGGTGCCCTAGACTAAGGCTAGGGGAGCCCTAGCCTTAGGATAGGGGACCCCTATCCTAAGGCTAGAGGAGCCCTAGCCTAAGCCTAGGGGTGCCCTAGCCTAAGCCTAGGGCTACCCTAGCGTAAAGCTAGGGGAGCCTAGCCTAAGCCTAAGTGTACCCTAGCCTAAGGCTAGGGGAGCCCTAGCCTTAGCCTAAGCCTAGGGGTGCCCTAGTCCAGGCTAGGGGAGCCCTACACTAAGGCTAGAGGAGCCCTAGCCTAAGCCTAGGGGTGCCCTAGCCTAAGGCTAGGGGAGCCCTTGCCTAAGCCTAGGGGTACCCTAGCCTAAAGCTAGGGGAGCCTAGCCTAAGCCTAAGTGTGCCCTAGCCTAAGGCTAGGGGAGCCCTAGCCTTAGCCTAAGCCTAGGGGTGCCCTAGTCCAGGCTAGGGGAGCCCTAGACTAAGGCTAGAGGAGCCCTAGCCTTAGCCTAAGCCTAGGGGTGCCCTAGCCGAGGCTAGGGGAGCCCTAGCCTTAGCCTAAGCCTAGGGGTGCCCTAGCCTAAGCCTTGGGTTCCCCTCGCCAAAGGCTAGGGGAGCCCTAGCCTTAGCCTAAGCCTAGGGGTGCCCTAGCCTAAGGCTAGAGGAGCCCTAGCCTTAGCCTAAGCCTAGGGGTGCCCTAGCCTAAGCCTAGGGGTGCCCTCGCCAAAGGCTAGGGGAGTCCTAGCCTTAGCCTAAGGCTAGGGGTGCCCTAGCCTTAGCCAAAGGCTAGGTGTGCCCTAGCCTAAGGCTAGGGGAGCCCTAGTCTTAGGCTAGGGGAGCCCTAGCCTAAGGCTAGGTGAGCCCTAGCCTTAGCCTAAGCTACGGGGTGCCCTAGCTTAAGGCTAGGGGAGCACTAGCCTTAGTCTAAGCCTAGGAGTTCCCTAGCCTAAGGCTAGGGAAGCCCAAGCCTAAGACTTGGGGTACCCTAGCCTAAGTCTAGGGGAGCCCTAGCCTTAGCCTAGCGGTGCCCTAGCCTAAGCCTAGGGGTGCCCTAACCTAAGGCTTGGAGAGTCCTAGCCTAAGGCTAGGGGTGCCCTAGCATAAGGCTAGGGGAGCCCTAGATTAAGGCTAGGGGAGCCCGAGCCTAAGGCTAGGGGAGCCTGAGCCTAAGGCTAGAGGACCCCTAGCCTAAGCGTAGGGGTGCCTTAGACTAAGGTTAGGGGAACCCTAGCCTTAGCCTTAGCCTAGGGGTGGCCTATCCTAAGGCTAGGGGAGCCCTAGTCTAAGGCTAAGGAAGCCCTAGACTAAGGATAGGTGAGCCCTAGCCTTAGCCTAAGCCTAGGGGTGCCCTAGCCTAAGACTAGGGGAGCCTTAGGCTAAGCCTAGGTGTACCCTAGCCTAAGGCTAGGGGAGCCCTAGCCTTAGCCTAAGCCTAGGTTTGCCCTAGTCTAAGGCAAGGGGAGCACGAGCCTTAACCTAAGCCTAGGGGTGCCATACACTAATTCTAGGGGAGCACTAGCCTAAGGCTAGTTGAGCCCTAGCCTAAGAATAGGGGAGCCCTAGCCTATGGCTAGGGGAGCCCTAACCTAAGGCTAGGGAAGCCCTAGCCTTAGCCTAAGCCTAGGGGAGCCCTAGCCTAAGGCTGGAAGAGCCCTAGCCTAAGGCTAAGGGAGCCATAGCCTAAGGCTAGGGAAGCCCTAGCCTTAGCCTAAGCCTAGGGGAGCCCTAGCCTAAGGCTAGAGGAGCCCTAGCCTAAGTCTAAGCCCAGGGCTCGACTAGCCTTAGGCTAGGGGAGCCCTAGCCATAGCCTAAACCTAAAGGTGCCCTAACCTAAGGCTAGGGGAGCCCTGCCTAAGGCTAGGGGAGCCCTAGCCTTAGCCTAAGCCTAGGGGTGCCATAGCCTAAGGCTAGGGGAGTCATAGCCTAAGGCTAGGGGAGCCGTAGCCTAAGGCTAGGGGAGCCCTAGACTAAGGCTAGGGGAGCCCTAGCCTAAGGCTAGGGGAGCCCTAGCCTAAGCCTAGGGGTTCCCTAGCCTAAGCCTATGGGTGCCCTAGCTAATGGCTAGGAGAGACCTAGCCTAAGGCTAGGGGAGCCCTAGCTTTAGCCTAAGCCTAGGGGTGCCCTAGCCTAAGGCTAGGGGAGCACTAGCCTAAGGCTAGTTGAGCCCTAGCTTAACACTAGGGGAGCCCTAGCCTTAGCCTAAGCTTAGGGGTTCCCTAGCCGAGACTAGGGGAGCCCTAGCCTAATGCTAGAGGAGCGTAGCCTTAGCCTAAGCCTAGGGGTGCCCTAGCCTAAGCCTAGGGGTGCCCTAGGTTAAGTCTAGGGTATCCCTAGCCTCAGCCTAAGCCTAGGGGTGCCCTTGCCCAAGGCTAGGGGAGCCCGAGCCTAAGGCTAGGGGAGCCTGAGCCTAAGGCTAGAGGAGCCCTAGCCTAAGCGTAGGGGTGCCTTAGACTAAGGTTAGGGGAACCCTAGCCTTAGCCTTAGCCTAGGGGTGGCCTATCCTAAGGCTAGGGGAGCCCTAGTCTAAGGCTAAGGAAGCCCTAGACTAAGGATAGGTGAGCCCTAGCCTTAGCCTAAGCCTAGGGGTGCCCTAGCCTAAGATTAGGGGAGCCTTAGGCTAAGCCTAGGTGTACCCTAGCCTAAGGCTAGGGGAGCCCTAGCCTTAGCCTAAGCCTAGGTTTGCCCTAGTCTAAGGCAAGGGGAGCACGAGCCTTAACCTAAGCCTAGGGGTGCCATACACTAATTCTAGGGGAGCCCTAGCCTTAGGATAGGGGAGCCCTAGCCAAAGCTTAGAGGAGCCCTAGCCTAAGCCTAGGGGTGCCCTAGCCTAAGGCTAGCGGAGCCCTAGACTTAGTCTAAGACTAGGGGTGCCCTAGCCTAAGGCTATGGGAGCCCTAGCCTAAGGCTAGGCGACCCTAGCCTTAGCCTAAGCCTAGGGGTTCCCTAGCCTAAGCCTAGGGGAGCCCTAGCCTTAGGCTAGGGGAGCCCTAGCCATAGCCTAAGCCTAAAGGTGCCCTAACCTAAGGCTAGGGGAGCCCTGCCTAAGGCTAGGGGAGCCCTAGCCTTAGCCTAAGCCTAGGGGTGCCCTAGTCCAGGCTAGGGGAGCCTTAGCCTAAGGCTAGAGGAGCCCTAGCCTTAGCCTAAGCCTAGGGGTGCCATAGCCTAAGGCTAGGGGAGCCCTAGCAGAAGGCTAGGGGAGCCCTTGTCTTAGCCTAAGCCTAGGGGTGCCCTAGCCTAAGGTTAGGGGAGCACTAGCCTAAGGCTAGTTGAGCCCTAGCCTAAGACTAGGGGAGCTCTAGCCTTAGCCTAAGCTTAGGGGTTCCCTAGCTGTGACTAGGGGAGCCCTAGCCTAAGGCTAGAGGAGCGTAGCATTAGCCTAAGCCTAGGGGTGCCCTAGCCTAAGCTTAGGGGTGCCCTCGCCAAAGGCTCGGGGAACCCTAGCCTTAGCCTAAGCTTAGGGGTTCCCTAGCCGTGACTAGGGGAGCACTAGCCTAAGGCTAGTTGAGCCCTAGCCTAAGAATAGGGGAGCCCTAGCCTATGGCTAGGGGAGCCCTAACCTAAGGCTAGGGAAGCCCTAGCCTTAGCCTAAGCCTAGGGGAGCCCTAGCCTAAGGCTGGAAGAGCCCTAGCCTAAGGCTAAGGGAGCCATAGCCTAAGGCTAGGGAAGCCCTAGCCTTAGCCTAAGCCTAGGGGAGCCCTAGCCTAAGGCTAGAGGAGCCCTAGCCTAAGTCTAAGCCCAGGGCTCGACTAGCCTTAGGCTAGGGGAGCCCTAGCCATAGCCTAAACCTAAAGGTGCCCTAACCTAAGGCTAGGGGAGCCCTGCCTAAGGCTAGGGGAGCCCTAGCCTTAGCCTAAGCCTAGGGGTGCCATAGCCTAAGGCTAGGGGAGTCATAGCCTAAGGCTAGGGGAGCCGTAGCCTAAGGCTAGGGGAGCCCTAGACTAAGGCTAGGGGAGCCCTAGCCTAATGCTAGGGGAGCCCTAGCCTAAGCCTAGGGGTTCCCTAGCCTAAGCCTATGGGTGCCCTAGCTAATGGCTAGGAGAGACCTAGCCTAAGGCTAGGGGAGCCCTAGCTTTAGCCTAAGCCTAGGGGTGCCCTAGCCTAAGGCTAGGGGAGCACTAGCCTAAGGCTAGTTGAGCCCTAGCTTAACACTAGGGGAGCCCTAGCCTTAGCCTAAGCTTAGGGGTTCCCTAGCCGAGACTAGGGGAGCCCTAGCCTAATGCTAGAGGAGCGTAGCCTTAGCCTAAGCCTAGGGGTGCCCTAGCCTAAGCCTAGGGGTGCCCTAGGCTAAGTCTAGGGTATCCCTAGCCTCAGCCTAAGCCTAGGGGTGCCCTTGCCCAAGGTTAGGGGAGCCCTAGTCTTAGGCTAGGGGAGCCCTAGCCTTAGCCTAAGCCTAGGGGTGCCCTTGCCCAAGGCTAGGGGAGCCCTAGCCTAAGGCTGGGGAGCCTTAACCTAAGGCTTGGGGAGCCTTAATCTTAGCATAAGCCTAGGGGAGCCCTAGCCTAAGGCTAGGGGAACCCTAGCTTAAGCCTAGGGGTGCCCGAGCCTAAGCGTAGCGGTGGCCAAGCCTAAGGTTAGGGGAGCTCTAGGATAAGGCTAATGGAGCCCTAGCCTACGCCTAGGGGTGTCTGAGCCTAAGCCTAAGGGTGCCCGACCCTAAGGCTAGGGGAGCCCTAGCCTAAGGCTAGGGGAGCCCTAGCCTTAGCCTAAGCCTAGGGGTGACCTACCCTAATGCTAGGGGAGCCCTAGCCGAAGGCTAGGGGAGCCCTAGCCAAATGCTAGGGGAGCCTTATCTAAGGCTAGGGGAGCCATAGCCTTAGCCTAAGCCTAGGGGTGTCCCAACCTAAGGCTAGGGGAGCCCTAGCCTAAGCCTAGGGGTGCCATAGCCTAAGGCTAGGGGAGCCCAAGCCATAGCCTAAGCCTAGGGGTGCCCTCGCCTAAGGTGAGGGGAGCCATGGCCTTAGCCTAAGCCTCGGGGTGACGTACCCTAAGGCTAGGGTACCCCTAGCTTAAGGCTAGGGGAGCCCTAGCCTAAGGCTATGGGAGCCCTGGAATAAGCCTAGGGGTGCCCGAGCCTAAGGCTAGGGGAGCACGAGCCTAAGGCTAGGGTGACCTACCCTAATGCTAGGGGAGCACTAGCCGAAGGCTAGGGGAGCCCTAGCCTAAGGCTAGGGGTGCCTTATCTAAGGCTAGGGGACCCATAGCCTTAGCCTAAGCATAGGGGTGCCCCAACCTAAGGCTAGGGGAGCCCTAGCCTAAGCCTAGGGGTGCCATAGCCTAAGGCTAGGGGAGCCCAAGCCTAAGGCTAGGGGAGCCCTAGCCTAAGGTTAATGGAGCCCTAGCCTTAAGCTAGGGGAGCCCTAGCCTTAGCCTAAGCCTAGGGGTGCCCAAACCAAAGGCTAGGGGAGCCCTAGCCTAAGCCTAGGGGTGCCCTAGCCTAAGGCTAGGGGAGGCCTAGTCTTAGCATAAGTCTAGGGGTGCCCTAGCCTAAGGCTAGGTGAGCCCTAGCCTAAGGCTAATGGAGCCCTAGCCTTAGCCTAGGGGAGCCCTAGCCTTAGCCTAAGCCTAGGGGTGCCCGAACTAAAGGCTAGGGGAGCCCTAGCCTAAGCCTAGTGGTGCCCTAGCCTAAGGCTAGGGGAGCCATAGCCTTAGCCTAAGCCTAGGGGTGCCCTAGCCTAATGCTAGGGGAGACCTAGGCTAAGGCGAGGGGAGCCCTAGCCTTAGCCTAAGCCTACGGGTGCCCTAGCCTAAGGCTAGGGGAGCCCTAGCCTAAGGCTCCGGGAGCCCTAGCATTAGCGTAAGTATAGGGGTGCCCTAGACTAAGGCTAGGGGAGCCCTAGCCTCATCCTAAGTCTAGGGGTGCCCCAACCTAAGGCTAGGGGAGCCCTAGCCTAAGGCTAGGGGTGCCCTAGCCTAAGGCTAAGGGAGCCCTCGCGTTAGCCTAAGCCTAGGGGTGCCATAGCCTAAGGCTAGTTGAACCCTAGCCTAAGCCTAGGGGTGCCCGAACCAAAGGCTAGGGGAGCCCTAGCCTAAGCCTAGGGGTGCCCTAGCCTAAGCCTATGAGTGTCCTAGCCTAAGGCTAGGGGTACCTTAGCCTAAGGCTAGGGGTACCTTAGCCTAAGGCTAGGGGAGCCCTAGCCTTAGCCTAAGCCTAGTGGTGCCCTAGCCTAAGAATAGGGGAGCCCTAGCATTAGCCTAGGCCTAGGGGTGCCCTATCCAAAGCTAGGGGAGCCGTATCAAAAGGCTAGGGGAGCCCTAGCCTTAGCCTAAGCCTAGGGGTGCTCTAGCCTAATGCTAGTGGAGCCCTAGCCTAAGGCGAGGGGAGCCCTAGCCTTAGCCTAAGCCTAGGGGTGCCCTAGCCTAAGGCTAGGGGAGCCCTACCCTTACCGTAAGCCTAGGGGTGCCCTAGCCTAAGGTTATGGGACCCCTAGCCTAAGCCTAGGGGTGCCCTAGCCTCAGGCTAGGGGAGCCCGAGCCTAAGGCTAGGGGGACCCTAGCCTTAGCCTAAACCTAAAGGTGCCCTAGCCTAAGGCTAGGGGAGCCCTAGCCTAAGGCTAGTGGAGCCTTAGTCTTAGCCTCAGCCTAGGGGAGCACTAGCCTAAGGCTAGGGGAGCCCTCACATAAGCCTAGGGGTGCCCTCGCCTAAGCCTAGGGTGCCCTAGCCTAAGGCTAGTGGAGCCCTAGCCTTAGCCTAAACCTAAAGGTGCCCTAGCCTAAGGCTAGGGGAGCCTTAGCCTAAGGCTAGGGTAGACCTAGCCTTAGCCTAAGCCTAGGGGTGACCTACCCTAAGGCTAGGGGAGCCCTTGCATTAGCCTAAGCCTAGTGGTGCCCGAACCTATGGCTAGGGAAGCCCTAGTGAAACCTTAGGGGTACCCTAGCCAATGGCTAGGGGAGCCCTAGCCTTAGCCTAAGCCAGGGGTGCCCTAGCCTAAGGGTACGGTTCCCTAGCCTTAGCCTAAGCCTAGGGGTGCCCTAGTGTAAGGCTAGGGGAGCCCTAGCCAAAAGCTAGTGGAGCCCTAGGCTTAGGCTAGGGGAGCACAAGCCTAAGCCTAGGGCTGCCATACCTAAGGATAGGGGATCCCTAGCCTTAGCCGAAGCCTATGGGTGCCCTAGCCAAAGCCTAGTGGTGCCCTAGCCTAAGGCTATGGGAGCCCTAGCCTAAGGCTAGGGGAGCCCTAGCCTTAGCCCAAGCCTAGGGGTGCCCTTGCCTAAGGCTAGGGGAGACCTAGCCTAAGGTTAGGGGAGCCCAAGCCTAAGGCTAGGGAAGCCCTAGCCTTAGCCTAAGCCTAGGGGTGCCCTAGCCTATGGCTAGGGGAGCCCTAGTCTAAGCCTAGAGATGCCCTAGCCAAAGGCTAGGGGAGCCCTAGCCTTAGGCTAGGGGAGCCCTATCCTAAGGCTAGGGGAGCCCTAGGCTTAGGCTAGGGGACCCCTATCCTAAGGCTAGGGGAGCCCTATCCTAAGACTAGGGGCGCCCTATCCTAATCCTAGGGGTGCCCTAGCCTAAGGCTAGGGGAGCGCAAGCCTTAGCCTAAGCCTCGGGGTGACTTACCCTAAGGCTAGGGGAGCCCTAGCCAAAGGTTAGGGGAGCCTTAGCCTTAGCCTAAGCCTAGGGGTTCCCTAGCAAAAGGTTAGGGGAGCCCTAGCCTAAGGCTAGGGGAGCCCTAGCTTTAGCCTAAGTTTAGGGGTGCCCCAACCTAAGGCTAGGGGAGCCCTAGCCTAAGCCTAGAGGTGCCATAGCCTAAGGCTAGGGGAGCCCTAGCCCTAGCCTAAGCATTGGGGTGCCATAGCCTAAGGCTAGGTGATCCCTAGCCTAAGGCTAGTGGAGCCCTAGCCTAAGGCTAATGGAGCCCTAGCCTAAGCCTAGGGGTGTCTGAGCCTAATCCTAGGGGTGCCTTTGCATAAGGCTAGGGGACCCCTAGCCTAAGGCTTGTGGAGCCCTAGCCTAAGGCTAGGGGAGTCCTAGTCTTAGCCTAAGCCAAGGGGAGCCCTAGCCTAAGCTTAGGGGTGCCCGAACCTAAGTCTAGGGGAGCCCTATCCTAAGCCTAGGAGTGCCCTAGCCTAAGGCTAGAGGAACCCTAGCCTTAGCCTAGGGGTGCCCTAGCCTAAGCCTAGGAGTGCCCTAGCCTAAGGCTAGGTGAGCCCTAGCCTAAGGCTAGGGGAACCCTTGCCTAAGGCTAATGGAGACCTAGCCTAAGCCTAGGGGTGTCTGAGCCTAAGCCTAGGGGTGCCCGAGCCTAAGGCTAGGGGAGCCCTAGCCTAAGGCTAGGGGAGCCGTAGCCTTAGCCTAAGCCAAGGGGTGCCCTTGCCTAAGGCTAGGGGACCCCTAGCCTATGGCTTGGGGAGCCCTAGCCTAAGGCTAGGGGAGCCCTAGTCTTAGCCTAAGCCTAGTGGAGCCCTAGCCTAAGCCTAGTGTTGTCCGAAACTAAGGCTATGGGAGCCCTATCCTAAACCTAGGGGTGACATAGCCTAAGGCTAGGGGAGCCCTAGCCTTAGCCTAAGCCTCGTGGTGAAGTACCTTAAGGCTAGGGTAGCCCTAGCCTAAGGCTAGGGGAGCCATAGCCTAAGGCTATGGGAGCCCTGGACTAAGCCTAGGGATGCCCTGGCCTAAGGATAGGGGAGCACTAGCCTAAGGCTAGGGGAGCCCTAGCCTAAGTCTAGGGGAGCCCTAGCCCAAGGCTAGGTTTGCCCGAGCCTAAGGCTAGGGGAGCACGAGCCTAAGGCTAGGGGAGCCCCTGCCTAAGGCTAGGGGAGCCATAGCCTAAGCCTCGGGGTGCCCTAGCCTAAGGCTAGGAGAACCCTAGCCTAAGTCAAGGAGAGCCCTAGCCTTAGCCTAAGCCTAGGGCTGCCCTAGCCTAAGGCTAGGGGAGCCCTAGCCTAAGGCTAGGGGAGCCCTAGCCTTAGCCTAAGCTTAGGGGTGCCCTTGCCTAAGACTAGGGGAGCCCAAGCCTAAGCCTAGGGCTGCCATACCTAAGGCTAGGGGAGCCCTAGCCTTAGCCTAAGCCTATGGGTGCCCTAGCCTAAGCCTATGGGTGTCCTAGCCTAAGGCTAGGGGAGCCCTAGTCTTAGGCTAGGGGAGCCCTAGCCTTAGCCTAAGTCTAGGGGTGCCCTTGCCCAAGGTTAGGGGAGCCCTAGTCTTAGGCTAGGGGAGCCCTAGCCTTAGCCTAAGCCTAGGGGTGCCCTTTCCCAAGGCTAGGGGACCCCTAGCCTAAGGCTGGGGAGCCTTAAACTAAGGCTTGGGGAGCCTTAATCTTAGCATAAGCCTAGATGAGCCCTAGCCTAAGGCTAGGGGAACCCTAGCTTAAGCCTAGGTGTGCCCGAGCCTAAGCCTAGCGGTGGCCAAGCCTAAGGTTAGGGGAGCTCTAGGATAAGGCTAATGGAGCCCTAGCCTACGCCTAGGGGTGTCTGAGCCTAAGCCTAAGGGTGCCCGAGCCTAAGGCTAGGGGAGCCCTAGCCTAAGGCTAGGGGAGCCCTAGCCTTAGCCTAAGCCTACGGGTGACCTACCCTAATGCTAGGGGAGCCCTAGCCAAAGGCTAGGGGAGCCCTAGCCTAATGCTAGGGGAGCCTTATCTAAGGCTAGGGGAGCCATAGCCTTAGCCTAAGCCTAGGGGTGTCCCAACCTAAGGCTAGGGGAGCCCTACCCTAAGCTTAGGGGTGCCATAGCCTAAGGCTAGGGGAGCCCAAGCCATAGCCTAAGCCTAGGGGTGCCCTAGCCTAAGGCGAGGGGAGCCATGGCCTTAGCCTAAGCCTCGGGGTGACGTACCCTAAGGCTAGGGGAGCCCTAGCCTAAGGATAGGGGAGCCCTAGCCTAAGGCTATGGGAGCCCTGGAATAAGCCTAGGGGTGCCCGAGCCTAAGGCTAGGGGAGCACGAGCCTAAGGCTAGGGGTGACCTACCCTAATGCTAGGGGAGCACTAGCCGAAGGCTAGGGGAGCCCTAGCTAAGGCTAGGGGTGCCTTATCTAAGGCTAGGGGAGCCATAGCCTTAGCCTAAGCCTAGGGGTGCCCCAACCTAAGGCTAGGGGAGTCCTAGCCTAAGCCTAGGGGTGCCATAGCCTAAGGCTAGGGGAGCCCAAGCCTAAGGCTAGGGGAGCCCTAGACTAAGGTTAATGGAGCTCTAGCCTTAAGCTAGGGGAGCCCTAGCCTTAGCCTAAGCCTAGGGGTGCCCAAACCAAAGGCTAGGGGAACCCTAGCCTAAGCCTAGGGGTGCCCTAGCCTAAGGCTAGGGGAGGCCTAGTCTTAGCCTAAGTCTAGGGGTACCCTAGCCTAAGGCTAGGTGAGCCCTAGCCTAAGGCTAATGGAGCCCTAGCCTTAGCCTAGGGGAGCCCTAGCCTTAGCCTAAGCCTAGGGGTGCCCGAACTAAAGGCTAGGGGAGCCCTAGCCTAAGCCTAGTGGTGCCCTAGCCTAAGGCTAGGGGAGCCGTAGCCTTAGCCTAAGCCTAGGGGTGCCCTAGCCTAATGCTAGGGGAGACCTAGCCTAAGGCGAGGGGAGCCCTAGCCTTAGCCTAAGCCTACGGGTGCCCTAGCCTAAGGCTAGGGGATCCCTAGCCTAAGGCTAGGAGAGCCCTAGACTTACCCTAAGCCTAGGGGTGCCCTAGCCTAAGGCTATGGGAGCCCTAGCCTAAGGCTAAGGGAGCCCTAGCCTTACCCTAAGCCTAGGGGTGCCCTAGACTAAGGCTATGGGAGTACTAGCCTAAGATTAGAGGTGCCCTAGCCTAAAGCTAGGGGAGACCTAGCCTAAGGCTAGGGGAGCCCTCGACTTAGCCTAAGCCTAGGGGTGCCCTAGCTTAAGGCTAGTGGAGCCCTAGACTAAGGCTAGGGGAACCCTAGCCTTAGCCTAAGCCTAGGGGTGCCCTAGCCTAAGGCAAGCGGAGCCCTAGCTTAAGGCTAGGGGAGCCCTAGCCTAAGGCTAGGGGAGCCCTAACCTAAGGCTAGGGGAGCCCTAGCCTTACCTTAAGACTAGGGGTGCCTGAACCTCAGGCTAGAGGAACCCTAGCCTAAGCCTATGGGTGCCCTAGCCTAAGGCTAGGGGAGCCCTAACCTTAGCCTAAGCCTATGGGTGCCCTAGCCTAAGGCTCAGGGAGCCTTAGCCTTAGCCTAAGCCTAGGGGTGCCCTAGCCTAAGGCTCGGGGGGCACTAGCCTAAGGCTATGGGAGCCCTAGCGTTAGCCTAAGCCTAGGGGTGCCCAAGCCAAGGTTAGGGGAGCCCTACCCTAAGTCCAAGGGAGCCCTAGCCTTAGCCTGAGCCTTGGGGTGCGCTAGCCTAAGGCTAGGGGACCCCAAACTTAAGCCTAGGGCTGCCATACGTAAGGCTAGGGGAGCCCTTGCCTAAGGCTAGGGGAGCCCTAGCCTTAGCCTAAGCCTAGGGGTGCCCTAGCCTAAGGTAGGGGAGCCCTAGCCTAAAGCTAGGGGAGCCCAAGCCTAAGGCTAGGGGAGCCCTGGACTAAGGCTAGGAGAGCCCTAGCTTAGTCTAAGCCTAGGGGTGACCTAGCCTAAGGCTATGGGAGCCCTAGCATAAGGATTGGGGAGCCCAAGCCTAAGGCTAGGGGAGCCCTAGACTTAGCCTAAGCTTAGGGGTGCCCTAGTCTAAGGCTAGGGTGGCCCTTGCCTAAGGTTAGGGGAGCCCTAGCCTTAGCCTAAGCCTATGGGTGCCCTTTCCTAAGGGTAGGGGAGCCCTTGCCTAAGGTTAGTGGAGCCCTAGTCTTAGCGTAAGCCTAGGGGAGCCCTAGCCTAAGGCTAGGGGAGCCCTAGCCTAAGCCTAGTGGTGCCCGAGCCTAAGCCTAGGGGTGCCCTAGCCTAAGGCTAGGTGAGCCCTAGCCTAAGGGTAGGGAAGCCTTAGCCTAAGGCTAGGGGAGCCCTAGCCTTAGCCTAAGCCTAGGGGTGACCTACGCTAAGGCTAGGGGAGACCTTGCCTTAGCCTAAGCCTAGGGGTGCCCTAGCCTAAGGCTAGGGGAGCCCTAGCCTAAGCCTAGGGGTGCCCGAGCCTAAGCCTAGGGGTACCCTAGCCTAAGGCTAGGGAAGCCCTAGCCTAAGGATAGGGGAGCCTTAGCCTAAGGCTAGGGGAGCCCTAGCCTTAGCCTAAGCCTTGGGGTGACTTACCCTAAGGCTACGGGAACCCTAGCCGAAGGCTAGGGGAGCCTTAGCCTTAGCCTAAGCCTTGGGGTGCCCTAGCAAAAGGTTTGGGGAGCCCTAGCCTAAGGCTAGGGGAGCCCTAGCCTTAGCCTAAACTTAGGGGTGCCCCAACCTAAGGCTAGGGAGCCCTAGCCTAAGGCTTGGGGAGCCCTAGTCTTAGCCTAAGCGTAGGGGAGCCCTATCCTAAGCCTAGGGTTGCCCTAGCCTAAGGCTAGGGGAGCCCTAGCCTTAGCCTAGGGGTGCCCGAGCCTAAAACTTGGGGTGCCCTAGCCTAAGGCTAGGGGAGCCCTAGCCTAAGGATAGGGGAGCCTTAGCCTAAGGCTAGGGGAGGCCTAGCCTTAACCTAAGCCTCGGAGTGACTTACCCTAAGGCTAGGAGTGCCCGAGCCTAAGCCTAGGGGAGCACGAGCCTAAGGCTATGGGAGCCATAGCCTAAGCCTCGGGGTGCCCTAGCCTAAGGCTAGGAGAACCCTAGCCTAAGTCTAGGACAGCCCTAGCCTTAGCCTAAGCCTAGGGGTGCCCTAGCCTAAGGCTAGGGGAGCCCTAGCCTAAGGATAGGGGTGCCATAGCATAAGGCTAGGGGAGCCGTAGCCTTAGCCTAAGCTTAGGGGTGCCCCAACCTAAGGCTAGGGGAGCCCTAGCCTAAGCCTAAGCCTATGGGTGCCCTAGCCTAAGGCTAGGGGAGGCTTAGCCCTAGCCTAAGCCTAGGGGTGCCCTTGCCTAAGGCTAGGGGAGACCTAGCCTAAGGCCAGGGGAGCCCAAGCCTAAGGCTAGGGAAGCCCTAGCCTTAGCCTAAGCCTAGGGGCGCCCTAGCCTATGGCTAGGGGAGCCCTAGCCTAAGCTTAGGTGTGTCATAACCAAAGTCTAGGGGTGCCCTAGCGTAAAGCTAAGCGAGCCCTAGCCTAAGCCTAGGGGTGCCCTAGCATAAGGCTAGGGGAGCCCTAGCCTTAGGCTAGGGGAGTCCTATCCTAAGGCTAGGGGAGCCCTAGCCTAAGGCTAGTGGTGCCCGAACCTAAGGCTAGGGGAGCCCTATCCTAAGCCTAGGTGTGCCCTAGCCTAAGTCTAGGGGAGCCCAGCCTAAGGCTAGGGGAACCCTAGCCTAAGCTTATGGGTGCCCGAGCCTAAGCCTATGGGTGCCCTGGCGTAAGGCTAGGGGAGCCCTAGCCTAAGCCTAGGGGTGCCCGAGGCTAAGCCTAGGGGTGCCTTAGCCTAAGGCTAGGGGAGACTTATCCTAAGGCTAGGGGAGCCTTAGCCTAAGCCTAGGGGTGACCTACCTTAAGGCTACGGCAGCCCTAGCCTAACGCTAGGGGAGCCCTAGCCTAAGGCTAGGGGAGCCCTAGCCTATGGCTAGGGGAGCCCTAGCCTTAGCCTAAGCCTAGGGGTGCCCTAGCATAAGGTTAGGGGAGCCCTAGCCTAAGGCTCCGGGAGCCCTAGCCTTAGCCTAAGTTTAGGGGTGCCCTAGACTAAGGCTAGGGGAGCCCTAGTCTCAGCCTAAGCCTAGGGGTGCCCCAACCTAAGGCTAGGGGAGCCCTAGCCTAAGGCTAAGGGAGCCCTTGCGTTAGCCTAAGCCTAGGGGTGCCATAGCCTAAGGCTAGTTGAACCCTAGCCTAAGCCTAGGGGTGCCCGAACAAAAGGCTAGGGGAGCCCTAGCCTAAGCCTAGGGGTGCCCTAGCCTAAGCCTATGAGTGTCCTAGCCTTTGGCTAGGTGTACCTTAGCCTAAGGCTAGGGGAGCCCTAGCCTTAGCTTAAGCCTAGGGGTGCCCTAGCCTAAGAATAGGGGAGCCCTAGCATTAGCCTAGGCCTAGGGGTGCCCTATCCAAAGCTAGGGGAGCCGTATCAAAAGGCTAGGGGAGCCCTAGCCTTACCCTAAGCCTAGGTGTGCCCTAGCCTAATGCTAGTGGAGCCCTAGCCTAAGGCGAGGGGAGCCCTAGCCTTAGCCTAAGCCTAGGGGTGCCCTAGCCTAAGGCTAGGGTAGCCCTAGCCTTACCGTAAGCCTAGGGGTGCCCTAGCCTTAGGTTATGGGACCCCTAGCCTAAGCCTAGGGGTGCCCTAGCCTAAGGCTAGGGGAGCCCTAGCCTAAGGCTAGTGGAGCCCTAGTCTTAGCCTCAGCCTAGGGGAGCACTAGCCTAAGGCTAGGGGAGCCCTCACATAAGCCTAGGGGTGCCCTCGCCTAAGCCTAGGGTGCCCTAGCCTAAGGCTAGTGGAGCCCTAGCCTTAGCCTAAACCTAAAGGTGCCCTAGCCTAAGGCTAGGGGAGCCTTAGCCTAAGGCTAGGGGAGCCCTTGCATTAGCCTAAGCCTAGGGGTGCCCGAACCTATGGCTAGGAGAGCCCTAGCGAAACCTTAGGGGTACCCTAGCCAATGGCTAGGGGAGCCCTAGCCTTAGCCTAAGCCAGGGGTGCCCTAGCCTAAGGGTATGGTTCCCTAGCCTTAGCCTACGCCTAGTGGTGCCCTAGT
Organism: Tenrec ecaudatus; assembly: GCF_050624435.1. Lineage (NCBI taxonomy): Eukaryota > Metazoa > Chordata > Mammalia > Afrosoricida > Tenrecidae > Tenrec > Tenrec ecaudatus. Next base: position 165,551 of record NW_027459522.1, read on the forward strand.
GTAAGGCTAGGGGAGCCCTAGCCGAAAGCTAGTGGAGCCCTAGGCTTAGGCTAGGGGAGCCCAAGCCTAATCCTAGGGCTACCATACCTAAGGATAGGGGATCCCTAGCCTTAGCCGAAGCCTATGGGTGCCCTAACCTAAGCCTAGTGGTGCCCTAGCCTAAGGCTATGGGAGCCCTAGCCTAAGGCTAGGGGAGCCCTAGCCTTAGCCTAAGCCTAGGGGTGCCCTAGCCTATGGCTAGGGGAGCCCTAGTCTAAGCCTAGGGATGCCCTAGCCAAAGCCTAGGGGTACCCTAGCCTAAGGCTAGGGAAGCCCTAGCCTAAGGATAGGGGAGCCTTAGCCTAAGGCTAGGGGAGCCATAGCCTTAGCCTAAGCCTTGGGGTGACTTACCCTAAGGCTACGGGAACCCTAGCCGAAGGCTAGGGGAGCCTTAGCCTTAGCCTAAGCCTCGGGGTGCCCTAGCAAAAGGTTTGGGGAGCCCTAGCCTAAGGCTAGGGGAGCCCTAGCCTTAGCCTAAGCTTAGGGGTGCCCGAACCTAAGGCTAGGGGAGCCCTATCCTAAGCCTAGGGTTGCCCTAGCCTAAGGCTAGGGGAGCCCTAGCCTTAGCCTAGGGGTGCCCGAGCCTAAAACTTGGGATGCCCTAGCCTAAGGCTAGGGGAGCCCTAGCCTAAGGATAGGGGAGCCATAGCCTAAGGCTAGGGGAGGCCTAGCCTTAACCTAAGCCTCGGAGTGACTTACCCTAAGGCTAGGAGTGCCCGAGCCTAAGCCTAGGGGAGCACGAGCCTAAGGCTAGGGGAGCCATAGCCTAAGCCTCGGGGTGCCCTAGCCTAAGGCTAGGAGAACCCTAGCCTTAGTCTAGGACAGCCCTAGCCTTAGCCTAAGCCTAGGGGTGCCCTAGCCTAAGGCTAGGGGAGCCCTAGCCTAAGGATAGGGGTGCCATAGCATAAGGCTAGGGGAGCCCTAGCCTTAGCCTAAGCTTAGCGGTGCCCCAACCTAAGGCTAGGGGAGCCCTAGCCTAAGCCTAAGCCTATGGGTGCCCTAGCCTAAGGCTAGGGGAGGCTTAGCCCTAGCCTAAGCCTAGGGGTGCCCTTGCCTAAGGCTAGGGGAGACCTAGCCTAAGGCTAGGGGAGCCCAAGCCTAAGGCTAGGGAAGCCCTAGCCTTAGCCTAAGCCTAGGGGTGCCCTAGCCTATGGCTAGGGGAGCCCTAGCCTAAGCTTAGGGGTGTCATAACCAAAGTCTAGGGGTGCCCTAGCGTAAAGCTAAGCGAGCCCTAGCCTAAGCCTAGGGGTGCCCTAGCATAAGGCTAGGGGAGCCCTAGCCTTAGGCTAGGGGAGTCCTATCCTAAGGCTAGGGGAGCCCTAGCCTAAGGCTAGTGGTGCCCGAACCTAAGGCTAGTGGAGCCCTATCCTAAGCCTAGGTGTGCCCTAGCCTAAGTCTAGGGGAGCCCTAGCCTAAGTCTAGGGGAACCCTAGCCTAAGCCTTTGGGTGCCCGAGCCTAAGCCTATGGGTGCCCTGGCCTAAGGCTAGGGGAGCCCTAGCCTAAGCCTAGGGGTGCCCGAGGCTAAGCCTAGGGGTGCCTTAGCCTAAGGCTAGGGGAGACCTATCCTAAGGCTAGGGGAGCCTTAGCCTAAGGCTAGGGGAGCCCTAGCCTTAGCCTAAGCCTAGGGGTGACCTACCTTAAGGCTACGGCAGCCCTAGCCTAACGCTAGGGGAGCCCTAGCCTAAGGCTAGAGGAGCCCTAGCCTATGGCTAGGGGAGCCCTAGCCTTAGCCTAAGCCTAGGGGTGCCCTAGCATAAGGTTAGGGGAGCCCTAGCCTAAGGCTCCGGGAGCCCTAGCCTTAGCCTAAGTTTAGGGGTGCCCTAGTCTAAGGCTAGGGGAGCCCTAGCCTCAGCCTAAGCCTAGGGGTGCCCCAACCTAAGGCTAGGGGAGCCCTAGCCTAAGGCTAAGGGAGTCCTCGCGTTAGCCTAAGCCTAGGGGTGCCCGAACCAAAGGCTAGGGGAGCCCTAGCCTAAGCCTAGGGGTGCCCTAGCCTAAGCCTATGAGTGTCCTAGCCTTTGGCTAGGTGTACCTTAGCCTAAGGCTAGGGGAGCCCTAGCCTTAGCTTAAGCCTAGGGGTGCCCTAGCCTAAGAATAGGGGAGCCCTAGCATTAGCCTAGGCCTAGGGGTGCCCTATCCAAAGCTAGGGGAGCCGTATCAAAAGGCTAGGGGAGCCCTAGCCTTACCCTAAGCCTAGGTGTGCCCTAGACTAATGCTAGTGGAGCCCTAGCCTAAGGCGAGGGGAGCCCTAGCCTTAGCCTAAGCCTAGGGGTGCCCTAGCCTAAGGCTAGGGTAGCCCTAGCCTTACCGTAAGCCTAGGGGTGCCCTAGCCTTAGGTTATGGGACCCCTAGCCTAAGCCTAGGTGTGCCCTAGCCTAAGGCTAGGGGAGCCTTAGCCTAAGGCTAGTGGAGCCCTAGTCTTCGCCTCAGCCTAGGGGAGCACTAGCCTAAGGCTAGGGGAGCCCTCACATAAGCCTAGGGGTGCCCTCGCCTAAGCCTAGGGTGCCCTAGCCTAAGGCTAGTGGAGCCCTAGCCTTAGCCTAAACCTAAAGGTGCCCTAGCCTAAGGCTAGGGGAGCCTTAGCCTAAGGCTAGGGGAGCCCTTGCATTAGCCTAAGCCTAGGGGTGCCCGAACCTATGGCTAGGAGAGCCCTAGCGAAACCTTAGGGGTACCCTAGCCAATGGCTAGGGGAGCCCTAGCCTTAGCCTAAGCCAGGGGTGCCCTAGCCTAAGGGTACGGTTCCCTAGCCTTAGCCTACGCCTAGTGGTGCCCTAGTGTAAGGCTAGGGGAGCCCTAGCCGAAAGCTAGTGGAGCCCTAGCCTTAGCCTAAGCCTAGGGGTGCCCTTGCCTAAGGCTAGGGGAGACCTAGCCTAAGGTTAGGGGAGCCCAAGCCTAAGACTAGGGAAGCCCTAGCCTTAGCCTAAGCTTAGGGGTGCCCTTGCCTAAGACTAGGGGAGCCCAAGCCTAAGCCTAGGGCTGCCATACCTAAGGCTAGGGGAGCCCTAGTCTTAGGCTAGGGGAGCCCTACCTTAGGCTAGGGGAGCCATATCATAAGGCTAGGGGAGCCCTAGCCTTAGGCGAGTGGATCCCTATCCTAAGGCTAGGGGAGCCCTAGACTAAGGCTAGGGGTGCCCTAGCCTAAGGCTAGGGGACCCCTAGCCTAAGCCTAGGGGTGCCCGAACCTAAGACTAGGGGCGCCCTATCCTAATCCTAGGGGTGCCCTAGCCTAAGGCTAGGGGAGCGCTAGCCTTAGCCTAAGCCTCGGGGTGACTTACCCTAAGGCTAGGGGAACCCTAGCCAAAGGATAGGGGAGCCTTAGCCTTAGCCTAAGCCTAGGGGTTCCCTAGCAAAAGGTAAGGGGAGCCCTAGCCTAAGCCTAGAGGTGCCATAGCCTAAGGCTAGGGGAATCCTAGCCTTAGCCTAAGCATTGGGGTGCCATAGCCTAAGGCTAGGTTATCCCTAGCCTAAGGCTAGTGGAGCCCTAGCCTAAGGGTAAAGGAGCCCTAGCCTAAGCATAGGGGTGTCTGAGCCTAATCCTAGGGGTGCCTTTGCATAAGGCTAGGGGACCCCTAGCCTAAGGCTTGGGGAGCCCTAGCCTAAGGCTAGGGGAGCCCTAGTCTTAGCCTAAGCCTAGGGGAGCCCTAGCCTAAGCTTAGGGGTGCCCGAACCTAAGTCTAGGGGAGCCCTATCCTAAGCCTAGGAGTGCCCTAGCCTAAGGCTAGAGGAGCCCTAGCCTTAGCCTAGGGGTGCCCGAGCCTAAGCAGAGGGGTGCCCTAGCCTAAGGCTAGGGGAGCCCTAGCCTAAGCTTATGGGTGCCCCAACCTAAGGCTAGGGGAGCCGTAGCCTAAGCCTAGGGGTGCCATAGCCTAAGACTTGGGGAGCGCTAGCCTTAGTCTAAGCATAGGGATGCCATAGCCTAAGGCTAGGTGAGTCCTAGCCTAAGGCTAGGGGAGCCATAGCCTAAGGCTATGGGAGCCCTGGACTAAGCCTAGGGATGCCCTGGCCTAAGGATAGGGGAGCACAAGCCTAAGGCTAGGGGAGCCCTAGCCTAAGGCTAGGGGTGCCCGAGCCTAAGGCTAGGGGAGCACGAGCCTAAGGCTAGGGGAGCCCCAGCCTAAGGCTAGGGGAGCCATAGCCTAAGCCTCGGGGTGCCCTAGCCTAAGGCTAGGAGAACCCTAGCCTAAGTCAAGGAGAGCCCTAGCCTTAGCCTAAGCCTAGGGCTGCCCTAGCCTAAGGCTAGGGGAGCCCTAGCCTAAGGCTAGGGGAGCCCTAGCCTTAGCCTAAGCTTAGGGGTGCCCTTGCCTAAGACTAGGGGAGCCCAAGCCTAAGCCTAGGGCTGCCATACCTAAGGCTAGGGGAGCCCTAGTCTTAGGCTAGGGGAGCCCTAGCCTTAGCCTAAGTCTAGGGGTGCCCTTGCCCAAGGTTAGGGGAGCCCTAGTCTTAGGCTAGGGGAGCCCTAGCCTTAGCCTAAGCCTAGGGGTGCCCTTGCCCAAGGCTAGGGGAGCCCTAGCCTAAGGCTGGGGAGCCTTAACCTAAGGCTTGGGGAGCCTTAATCTTAGCATAAGCCTAGGGGAGCCCTAGCCTAAGGCTAGGGGAACCCTAGCTTAAACCTAGGGGTGCCCGAGCCTAAGCCTAGCGGTGGCCAAGCCTAAGGTTAGGGGAGCTCTAGGATAAGGCTAATGGAGCCCTAGCCTACGCCTAGGGGTGTCTGAGCCTAAGCCTAAGGATGCCCGAGCCTAAGGCTAGGGGAGCCCTAGCCTAAGGCTAGGGGAGCCCTAGCCTTAGCCTAAGCCTAGGGGTGACCTACCCTAATGCTAGGGGAGGCCTAGCCGAAGGCTAGGGGAGCCCTAGCCGAAGGCAAGGGGAGCCCTAGCCAAAGGCTAGGGGAGCCCTAGCCTAATGCTAGGGGAGCCTTATCTAAGGTTAGGGGAGCCATAGCCTTAGACTAAGCCTAGGGGTGTCCCAACCTAAGGCTAGGGGAGCCCTAGCCTAAGCCTAGGGGTGCCATAGCCTAAGGCTAGGGGAGCCCAAGCCATAGCCTAAGCCTAGGGGTGCCCTAGCCTAAGGCGAGGGGAGCCATGGCCTTAGCCTAAGCCTCGGGGTGACGTACCCTAAGGCTAGGGTAGCCCTAGCCTAAGGCTAGGGGAGCCCTAGCCTAAGGCTATGGGTGCCCTGGAATAAGCCTAGGGGTGCCTGAGCCTAAGGCTAGGGGAGCACGAGCCTAAGGCTAGGGGGGAACTACCCTAATGCTAGGGGAGCACTAGCCGAAGGCTAGGGGAGGCCTAGCCTAAGGCTAGGGGTGCCTTATCTAAGGCTAGGGGAGGCCTAGTCTTAGCCTAAGTCTAGGGGTGCCCTAGCCTAAGGTTAGGTGAGCCCTAGCCTAAGGCTAATGGAGCTCTAGCCTTAGCCTAGGGGAGCCCGAACTAAAGGCTAGGGGAGCCCTAGCCGAAGCCTAGTGGTGCCATAGCCTAAGGCTAGGGGAGCCGTAGCCTTAGCCTAAGCCTAGGGGTGCCCTAGCCTAATGCTAGGGGAGACCTAGCCTAAGGCGAGGGGAGCCCTAGCCTTAGCCTAAGCCTACGGGTGCCCTAGCCAAAGGCTATGGGAGCCCTAGCCTAAGGCTAGGGGAGCCCTAGCCTTACCCTAAGCCTAGGGGTGCCCTAGACTAAGGCTATGGGAGTACTAGCCTAAGACTAGAGGTGCCCTAGCCTAAAGCTAGGGGAGACCTAGCCTAAGTCAAGGAGAGCCCTAGCCTTAGCCTAAGCCTAGGGCTGCCCTAGCCTAAGGCTAGGGGAGCCCTAGCCTAAGGCTAGGGGAGCCCTAGCCTTAGCCTAAGCTTAGGGGTGCCCTTGCCTAAGACTAGGGGAGCCCAAGCCTAAGCCTAGGGCTGCCATACCTAAGGCTAGGGGAGCCCTAGTCTTAGGCTAGGTGAGCCCTAGCCTTAGCCTAAGTCTAGGGGTGCCCTTGCCCAAGGTTAGGGGAGCCCTAGTCTTAGGCTAGGGGAGCCCTAGCCTTAGCCTAAGCCTAGGGGTGCCCTTGCCCAAGGCTAGGGGAGCCCTAGCCTAAGGCTGGGGAGCCTTTACCTAAGGCTTGGGGAGCCTTAATCTTAGCATAAGCCTAGGGGAGCCCTAGCCTAAGGCTAGGGGAACCCTAGCTTAAACCTAGGGGTGCCCGAGCCTAAGCCTAGCGGTGGCCAAGCCTAAGGTTAGGGGAACTCTAGGATAAGGCTAATGGAGCCCTAGCCTACGCCTAGGGGTGTCTGAGCCTAAGCCTAAGGATGCCCGAGCCTAAGGCTAGGGGAGCCCTAGCCTAAGGCTAGGGGAGCCCTAGCCTTAGCCTAAGCCTAGGGGTGACCTACCCTAATGCTAGGGGAGGCCTAGCCGAAGGCTAGGGGAGCCCTAGCCGAAGGCAAGGGGAGCCCTAGCCAAAGGCTAGGGGAGCCCTAGCCTAATGCTAGGGGAGCCTTATCTAAGGTTAGGGGAGCCATAGCCTTAGACTAAGCCTAGGGGTGTCCCAACCTAAGGCTAGGGGAGCCCTAGCCTAAGCCTAGGGGTGCCATAGCCTAAGGCTAGGGGAGCCCAAGCCATAGCCTAAGCCTAGGGGTGCCCTAGCCTAAGGCGAGGGGAGCCATGGCCTTAGCCTAAGCCTCGGGGTGACGTACCCTAAGGCTAGGGTAGCCCTAGCCTAAGGCTAGGGGAGCCCTAGCCTAAGGCTATGGGTGCCCTGGAATAAGCCTAGGGGTGCCTGAGCCTAAAGCTAGGGGATCACGAGCCTAAGGCTAGGGGGGAACTACCCTAATGCTAGGGGAGCACTAGCCGAAGGCTAGGGGAGCCCTAGCCTAAGGCTAGGGGTGCCTTATCTAAGGCTAGGGGAGGCCTAGTCTTAGCCTAAGTCTAGGGGTGCCCTAGCCTAAGGTTAGGTGAGCCCTAGCCTAAGGCTAATGGAGCTCTAGCCTTAGCCTAGGGGAGCCCGAACTAAAGGCTAGGGGAGCCCTAGCCGAAGCCTAGTGGTGCCATAGCCTAAGGCTAGGGGAGCCGTAGCCTTAGCCTAAGCCTAGGGGTGCCCTAGCCTAATGCTAGGGGAGACCTAGCCTAAGGCGAGGGGAGCCCTAGCCTTAGCCTAAGCTTACGGGTGCCCTAGCCAAAGGCTATGGGAGCCCTAGCCTAAGGCTAGGGGAGCCCTAGCCTTACCCTAAGCCTAGGGGTGCCCTAGACTAAGGCTATGGGAGTACTAGCCTAAGACTAGAGGTGCCCTAGCCTAAAGCTAGGGGAGACCTAGCCTAAGGCTAGGGGAGCCCTCGACTTAGCCTAAGCATAGGGGTGCCCTAGCTTAAGGCTAGTGGAGCCCTAGACTAAGGCTAGGGGAACACCAGCCTTAGCCTAAGCCTAGGGTTGCCTTAGCCTAAGGCTATGGGAGCCCTAGCTTAAGGCTAGGGGAGCCCTAGCCTAAGGCTAGGGGATCCCTAACCTAAGGCTAGGGGAGCCCTAGCCTTACCCTAAGACTAGGGGTGCCTGAACCTCAGGCTAGAGGAACCCTAGCCTAAGCCTAGGGGTGCCCTAGCCTAAGGCTAGGGGAGCCCTAACCTTAGCCTAAGCCTATGGGTGCCCTAGCCTAAGGCTCAGGGCGCCTTAGCCTTAGCCTAAGCATAGGGGTGCACTAGCCTAAGGCTCGGGGGCACTAGCCTAAGGCTATGGGAGCCCTAGCGTTAGCCTAAGCCTAGGGGTGCCCAAGCCAAGGTAAGGGGAGCCCTAGCCTTAGCCTAAGCCTTGGGGTGCGCTAGCCTAAGGCTAGGGGACCGCAAACTTAAGCCTAGGGCTGCCATACGTAAGGCTAGGGGAGCCCTTGTCTAAGGCTAGGGGAGCCCTAGCCTTAGCCTAAGCCTAGGGGTGCCCTAGCCTAAGGTAGGGGAGCCCTAGCCTAAAGCGAGGGGAGCCCAAGCCTAAAGCTAGGGGAGCCCTGGACTAAGTCTAGGGGAGCCCTAACCTAAGGCTAGGGGTGCTCGACCTAAGGCTAGGGGAGTACGAGCCTAACGCTAGGGGAGTCCAAGCCTAAGGCAAGGGGAGCCCTAGCCTAAGCCTAGTGGTGCCTTAGCCTAAGGCTAGGAGAGCCCTAGCCTAAGGCTAGGAGAGCCCTAGCATAAGGATTGGGGAGCCCAAGCCTAAGGCTAGGGGAGCCCTAGACTTAGGCTAAGCTTAGGGGTGCCCTAGTCTAAGGCTAGGGGGGCCCTTGCCTAGGGTTAGGGGAGCCCTAGCCTTAGCCTAAGCCTATGGGTGCCCTTGCCTAAGGGTAGGGGAGCCCTTGCCTAAGGTTAGTGGAGCCCTAGTCTTAGCCTAAGCCTAGGGGAGCCCTAGCCTAAGGCTAGGGGAGCCCTAGCCTAAGCCTAGTGGTGCCCGAGCCTAAGCCTAGGGGTGCCCTAGCCTAAGGCTAGGTGAGCCCTAGCCTAAGGGTAGGGAAGCCTTAGCCTAAGGCTAGGGGAGCCCTAGCCTTAGCCTAAGCCTAGGGGTGCCCTAGCCTAAGGCTAGGGGAGCCCTAGCCTTAGCCTAATTCTAGCGGTGCCCTGGTGTAAGGCTAGGGGAGCCCTAGCCTAAAGCTAGGGGAGCCCTAGGCTTAGGCTAGGGGAGCCCAAGCCTAAGCCAAGGGCTGCCATACCTAAGGCTAGGGGAGCCCTAGCCTTAGCCTAAGCCTATGGGTGCCCTAGCCTAAGCCTATGGGTGCCCTAGCCTAAAGCTATGGGAACCATAGCCTAAGGCTACGGGAGCCCTAGCCTTAGCCTAAGCCTAGGGGTGCCCTTGCCTAAGGCTAGGGGAGCCTAAGCCTAAGGCTAGGAAGCCCTAGCCTTAGCCCAAGCCTAGGGGTGCCCTAGCCAAAGGCTACGGGAGCCCTATCCTAAGGCTAGGGGAGCTCTAGCCTAAGCCTAGGGGTGCCCTAGCCTAAGGCTAGGGGAGCCCTAGCCTAAGCCTAGGGGTGCCCGAACCTAAGGATAGGGGAGCCCTATCCTAAGCCTAGGTCTGCCCTAACCTAAGCCTAAGGGAGCCCTAGCCTAAGGCTAGGGGAGCCCTAGTCTAAGCCTAGGTGTGCCCTAACCTAAGGCTAGGGGAGTCCTAGCCTAAGCCTAGGGGTGCCCTAGCCAAAGGCTAGGGGAGACCTATCCTAATCCTAGGGGAGCCCTAGCCTAAGACTAGGGGTGCCCGAACCTAAGGCTAGGGGAGCCCTAGCCTAAGCCTAGGTGTGCCCTAGCCTAAGGCTAGGGGAGCCCTGGAATAAGCCTAGGGGTGCGTTGGCGTAAGGATAGGGGAGCACTAGCCTAAGTTTAGGGGTGCCCTAGCCTAAGTCTAGGGGAGCCCTAGCCTTAGCCTAAGCCTAGGGGTGCCAATACGCAAGGCTGGGGGAGCAAGAGCCTAAGGCTAGGGGAGCCCTAGCCTTAGACTGAGCCTAGGGGTGCCCTAGCCAAAGGCTAGGGGAGACCTATCGTAAGCCTAGGGGAGCCCTAGCCTATGCCTAGGGGTGCCCGAAACTAAGGCTACGGGAGCCCTAGCCTAAGCCTAGGTGTGCCCTAGCCTAAGGCTAGGGGAGCCCTAGCTAAGGCTAGGGGAGCCCTGGACTAAGCCTAGGAGTGAACTGTCCTAAGGATAGGGGAGCCCTAGCCTAAGGGTAGGGGTGCCCGAGCCTAAGGCTAGGGGAGCCAGACTAAGCCTAGGCGTTCCCTAGCCTAAGGCTAGGGGAGCCCAAGCCTAAGGCTAGGGGAGCCCTAGCCTTACCCTAAGCCTAGGGGTGCCCTAGCCTAAGGCTAAGGGAGCCCTAGCCTAAGGCAAGGGGAACCCTAGCCTTAGCCTAAGCCTAAAGGTGCCCTAGCCTAAGGCTACGGGAGCCCTAGCCTTAGCCTAAGCCTAGGGGTGCCCTAGCCTAAGGCTAGGGGAGCCCTAGCCTAAGGCTAGGGGAGCCCTACCCTTAGCTTAAGCCTAAGGGTGCCCTAAAGTAAGGCTAGGGGAGCCCTAGCCTAAGGCTAGGGGAGACCTAGCCTAAGGCTAGGGGAGCCCAAGCCTAAGGCTAGGGGAGCCCTAGCCTTAGCCTAAGCCTAGGGGTCCCATAGCCTATGGCTAGGGGAGCCCAAGCCTAAGCCTATGGGTGCCCTAGCCAAAGGCTAGGGGAGCCCTATACTAAGGCAAGGGGAGCTCTGGCCTAAGCCTTGGGGTGCCCTAACCTAAGGCTAGGAAAGTCCTAGCCTAAGCCTAGGGGTCCCATAGCCTAAGGCTAGGGGAGCCCAAGACTAAGCCTAGGGGTGCCCGAACCTAAGGCTAGGGGAGCCCTATCCAAAGCCTAGGTGTGCCATAGCCTAAGCCTAGGGGAGCCCTAGCCTAAGGCTAGGGGAGCCCTAGCCTAAGCCTAGGGGTGCCCGAGCCTAAGCCTAGGGGTGCCCTAGCCTAAGGCTAGGGGAGCCCTAGCCTAAGGATAGGGGAGCCTTAGCCTAAGGCTAGGGGAGCCCTAGCCTTAGCCTAAGCCTCGGTGTGACGTACACTAAGGCTAGGGGAGCCCTAGACTAAGGCTAGGGGAGCCCTAGCCTAAGCATAGGGGTGCTGGAGCCAAAGCCTAGGGGTACCCTAGCCTAAGGCTAGGGAAGCCCTAGCCTAAGGATAGGGGAGCCTTAGCCTAAGGCTAGGGGAGCCCTAGCCTTAGCCTAAGCCTTGGGTTGACTTACCCTAAGGCTACGGGAACCCTAGCCGAAGGCTAGGGGAGCCTTAGCCTTAGCCTAAGCCTCGGGGTGCCCTAGCAAAAGATTTGGGGAGCCCTAGCCTAAGGCTAGGGGAGCCCTAGCCTTAGCCAAAGATTAGGGGTGCCCCAACCTAAGGCTAGGGAGCCCTAGCCTAAGGCTTGGGGAGCCCTAGTCTTAGCCTAAGCGTAGGGGAGCCCTAGCCTAAGCCTAGTGGTGCCAGAACCTAAGGCTAGGGGAGCCCTATCCTAAGCCTAGGGTTGCCCTAGCCTAAGGCTAGGGGAGCCCTAGCCTTAGCCTAGGCGTGCCCGAGCCTAAAACTTGGGGTGCCCTAGCCAAAGGCTAGGGGAGCCCTAGCCTATGGATAGGGGAGCCTTAGCCTAAGGCTAGGGGAGGCCTAGCCTTAACCTAAGCCTCGGAGTGACTTACCCTAAGGCTAGGAGTGCCCGAGCCTAAGCCTAGGGGAGCACGAGCCTAAGGCTAGGGGAGCCATAGCCTAAGCCTCGGGGTGCCCTAGCCTAAGGCTAGGAGAACCCTAGCCTATGTCTAGGACAGCCCTAGCCTTAGCCTAAGCCTAGGGGTGCCCTAGCCTAAGGCTAGGGGAGCCCTAGCCTAAGGATAGGGGTGCCATAGCATAAGGCTAGGGGAGCCCTAGCCTTAGCCTAAGCTTAGGGGTGCCCCAACCTAACGCTAGGGGAGCCCTAGCCTAAGCCTAAGCCTATGGGTGCCCTAGCCTAAGCCTATGGGTGCCCTAGCCTAAGGCTAGGGGAGCCATAGTCTTAGGCTAGGGGAGCCCTAGCCTAAGGCTGGGGAGCCTTAACATAATGCTAGGGGAGCCCTAGTCTTAGCCTAAGCCTAGGGGAGCCCTAGCCTAAGTCTAGGGGAGCCCTAGCCTAAGCCTAGCGGTGCCCGAGCCTAAGCCTAGGGGTGCCCTAGCCTTAGGCTAGGGGAGCCCTAGCCTAAGGCTAGGGAAGCCTTAGCCTAAGGCTAGGGGAGCCCTAGCCTTAGCCTAAGCCTAGGGGTGACTTACCCTAAGGCAAGGGGAGCCCTAGCCGAAGGCTAGGGGGGCCCTAGCCTAAGGCGAGGGGAGCCTTAGCCTAAGGCCACGGGAGCCCTAGCGTTAGCCTAAGCCTTGGGGTGACCTACCCTAAGGCAAGGGGAGCCCTAGCCTAAGGCTACGGGAGGCCTAGCCTTAGGCTAAGCCTAGGGGTGCCCTAGCCTAAGGCTAGGGGATCCCTAGCGTTAGCCTAAGCCTAGGGGTGCCCTAGCCTAAAGCTAGGAGAGCCCTAGCCTAAGGCTAGGGAAGCCCTCGCCTAAGGCTAATGGAGCCCTAACCTTAGCCTAGGGGAGCCCTAGCCTTAGCCTAAGCCTAGGGGTGCCCTAGCCTAAGCCTATGGGTGTCCTAGCTTAAGGCTAGGGGTACCTTAGCCTAAGGCTAGGGGTACCTAAGCCTTAGGCTAGGGGAGCCGTAGCCTTAGCCTAAGCCTAGGGGTACCCTAAAGTAAGGCTAGGGGAGCCCTAGCCTAAGCCTATCGGAGCCCTAGCCTAAGGCTAGGGGAGCCCTAGCCTAAGGCTAGGGGAGCCCAAGCCTAAGGCTAGGGAAGCCCTAGCCTTAGCCTAAGCCTAGGGGTGCCATAGCCTATGGCTAGGGGAGCCCTAGCCAAACCTATGGGTGCCCTAGCCAAAGGCTAGTGGAGCCCTATCCTAAGGCTAGGGGAACTCTAGCCTAAGCCTAGGGGTGCCCTAACCTAGCCTTAGCCTAAGCTTAGGGGTTTCCTAACCTAAGCCTATGGGTGTCCTAGCCTAAGGCTAGGGGGACCCTAGCCTAAGGCTAGGGGTACCTAAGCCTTAGGCTAGGGGAGCCGTAGCCTTAGCCTAAGCCTAGGGGTGCCCTAGCCTAAGGCTAGGGGAGCCCTAGCGTTAGCCTAGGACTAGGGGTGCCCTATCCAAGGCTAGGGGAGCCCTAGCCAAAGGCTAGGGGAGCCCTAGCCTTAGTCTAAGCCTAGGGGTGCCCTAGCCTAATGCTAGGGGAGCCCTAGCCTAAGGCGAAGGGAACCCTAGCCTTAGCCTATGCCTAGGGGTGCCCTAGACTAAGACTAGGGGTGCCATAGCCTAAGGCTAGGTGAGCCGTAGCCTAAGGCTTGGGGAGCCCTAGCCTAAGGCTAATGGAGCCCTAGCCTTAGCCTAGGGGTGCCCGAACCAAAGGCTAGGGGAGCCCTAGCCTAAGCCTAGGGGTGCCCTAACCTAAGGCTAGGGAGGTCTTAGCCTAAGGCTAGGGGATCCCTAGCCTTAGCCTAAGCCTAGTGGTGCGCTAGCCTAAGGCTAGGGGAGCCCTAGCCTAAGGCTAGGGGAGCCCTGGACTTAGCCTACGGGTGCCCTGGCCTAAGGACAGGGGAGCACTAGTCTAAGGCTAAAGGAGCCCTAGCCTAAGTCTAGGGGAACCCTATCCTAAGGCTAGGGGTGCCCGAGCCTAAGACTAGGGGAGCACGAGCCTATGGCTAGGGGAGCATGAGCCTAAGGCTAGGGGAGCCCTAGCCTAAGCCTAGGGGTGCCCTAGCCTAAGGCTAGGAGAGCCCTAGCCTTAGGCTAAGCCTAGGGGTGCCCGAGCCTAAGACTAGGGGAGCCCTAGCCTAAGCCTACGCGTGCCCAAGCCTAAGGCTAGGGGAGCCCTAGCCTAAGGATAGGGGAGCCCTAGCCTAAGGCAAGGGGAGCCCTAGCCTTAGCCTAAGCTTAGGGGTGCCCTAGCCACAGGCTACTGGAGCCCAAGCCAAAGCCTTGGGCTGCCATACCTAAAGCTAGGGGAGCCCTAGCCTTAGCCTAAGCCTATGGGTGCCCTAGCCTAAGCCTATGGGTGCCCTAGCCTAAGGCTAGGGGAGCCCTAGCCTAAGCAAAGGGGTGCCCTATCCAAAGGCTAGGGGAGCCCTAGCCTTAGCCTAAGCCTAGGGGTGCCCGAGCCTAAGGCTAGGGGAGCCCTAGCCTAAGGCTAGGGGAGACCTAGCCTAAGGCTAATGGAGCCCTAACCTAAGCCTAGGGGTGCCCTAGCCTAAGCCTAGGGGTGCCCTAGCCTAAGGCTAGGAGAGCCCTAGCTTAAGGATAGGGGAGCCCTAGCCTTAGCCTAAGCCTAGGTGTGCCCTAGCCTAAGGCTAGGGGAGCCCTAGCCTAAGTCTAGGGGAGCCCTAGCCTTAGCCTAAGCCTATGGGTTCCCTAGTCTAATGCTTGGGGAGCCTTAGCCTAAGGCTAGGGGAGCCCTAGCCTTAGCCTAAGTCTAGGGGTGATCTAGCCTAAGGCTAGGGGAGCCCTTGCCTAAGGCTAAGGGAGCCCTAGTCTTAGCCTAAGCCTAGGGGTGCCCTAGCCTAAGGCTAGGAGAGCCCTAGCGTTAGCCTAGGCCTAGGGGTGCCCTAGCCTAAGGCTAGGAGAGCCCTAGCGTTAGCCTAGGCCTATGGGTGCCCTAGCCAAAGGCTAGGGGAGCCCTAGTCTAAGGCTAGGGAAGCCCTAGCCTAAGCCTAGGGGTGCCCTAGCCTAAGCCTAGGGGAGGCCTAGTCTAAGGCTAGGGGAGCCCTAGCCTAAGCCTAGGGGTGCCCTAGCCTAAGGCTAGGGGAGCCCTAGCCTAAGGCAAGGGGAGCCCTAGCCTTAGCCAAAGCCTAGGGGTGCCCTAACGTAAGGCTAAGGGAGCAAGAGCCTAAGACTAGGGGAGCCCTAGCCTTAGCCTAAGTCTAGGGGTGCCCTAGCCTAAGGCTAGGGGAGCCCTAGCCTAAGGCTAAGGGAACCCTAGCCAAAGCCTAGGGGTGCCCTAACCTAAGGCCAGGGGAGTCCTAGCCTAAGCCAAGGGGTGCCCTAGCCAAAGGCTAGGGGAGACTTATCCTAAGCCTAGGGGAGCCCTAGCCTACGCCTAGGGGTGCCTAAACCTAAGTCTTGGGGAACCCTAGCCTAAGCCTAGGGGTGCCCTAACCTAAGGCTAGGGGAATCCTAGCCTAAGCCTAGGGGTGCCCTAGCCAAAGGCTAGGGGAGACCTATCCTAATCCGACGGTTGCCCTCGCGTAAGCCTAGGAGTGCCCTAGCCTAAGGCTAGGGGAGCCTTAGCCTAAGGCTAGTGGAGCCCTAGACTTAGCCTAAGCCTAGGGGTGACCTACCCTAAGGCTAGGGGAGCCCTAGCCAGAGGCTACGGGAGCCCTAGCCCTAACTTAAGCCTAGGGTTGCCCGAGCCTAAGTCTAGGGGATCCCTAGCCTAAGGATAGGGGAGCCCTAGCCTAAGGCTATGGGAGCCCTGGACTAAGCCTAGGGGTGCCCTGGCCTAAGGATACGGGAGCACTAGCCTAAGGCTAGGGGAGCCCTAGCCTAAGGCTAGGGGAGCCCTAGCCCAAGCCTAAAGGTGCCCTAGTCTAAGGCTAGGGGAGCCCTAGCCACAGGCTAGTGGAGCCCTAGTCTTAGCCTAAGCCTAGGGGTGCACTAGCCCAAGGCTACGGGAGCCCTAGCCTTAGCCTAAGCCTAGGGGTGCCCTAACGTAAGGCTAAGGGAGCAAGAGCCTAAGACTAGGGGAGCCCTAGCCTTAGCCTATGTCTAGGGGTGCCCTAGCCTAAGGCTAGGGGAGCCCTAGCCTAAGGCTAAGGGAACCCTAGCCAAAGCCTAGGGGTGCCCTAACCTAAAGCCAGGGGAGTCCTAGCCTAAGCCTAGGGGTGCCCTAGCCAAAGGCTAGGGGAGACATATCCTAAGCCTAGGGGAGCCGTAGCCTAAGCCTAGGGGTGCCTAAACCTAAGGGTTGGGGAGCCCTAGCCTAAGCCTAGGTGTGCCCTAGCCTAAGGGTAGGGGAGTCCTAGCCTAAGCATAGGGGTGCCCAGGCCAAAGGCTAGGGGAGACCTATCCTAATCCGACGGTTGCCCGAGCGTAAGCCTAGGAGTGCCCTAGCCTAAGGCTAGGGGAGCCTTAGCCTAAGGATAGTGGAGCCCTAGACTTAGCCTAAGCCTAGGGGTGACCTACCCTAAGGCTAGGGGAGCCCTAGCCGGAGGCTACGGGAGCCCTAGCCCTAGCCTAAGCCTAGGATTGCCCGAGCCTAAGGCTAGGGGATCCCTAGCCTAAGGCTAGGGGAGCCCTAGCCTAAGGCTATGGGAACCCTGGACTAAGCCTAGGGGTGCCCTGGCCTAAGGATACGGGAGCACTAGCCTAAGGCTGGGGGAGCCCTAGCCTAAGTCTAGGGGAGCCCTAGCCTAAGGCTAGGGGTGCCCGAACTTAAGGCAGGGGAGCCCTAGCCTAAGGGTAGGGGTGCCCTACCTAAGGCTAGGAGAGCCCTAGCCTTAGCCTAAGCCTAGGGGTGCCCTAGCCTTAGCCTATGGGTGTCCTAGCCTAAGGCTAGGGGTACCTTAGCCTAAGGCTAGGGGTACCTAAGCCTTAGGCTAGGGGAGCCGTAGCCTTAGCCTAAGCCTAGGGGTGCCCTAAAGTAAGGCTAGGGGAGCCCTAGCCTAAGCCTATCGGAGCCCTAGCCTAAGGCTAGGGGAGCCCTAGCCTAAGGCTAGGGGAGCCCAAGCCTAAGGCTAGGGAAGCCCTAGCCTTAGCCTAAGCCTAGGGGTGCCATAGCCTATGGCTAGGGGAGCCCTAGCCAAACCTATGGGTGCCCTAGCCAAAGGCTAGTGGAGCCCTATCCTAAGGCTAGGGGAACTCTAGCCTAAGCCTAGGGGTGCCCTAACCTAGCCTTAGCCTAAGCTTAGGGGTTTCCTAACCTAAGCCTATGGGTGTCCTAGCCTAAGGCTAGGGGGACCCTAGCCTAAGGCTAGGGGTACCTAAGCCTTAGGCTAGGGGAGCCGTAGCCTTAGCCTAAGCCTAGGGGTGCCCTAGCCTAAGGCTAGGGGAGCCCTAGCGTTAGCCTAGGACTAGGGGTGCCCTATCCAAGGCTAGGGGAGCCCTAGCCAAAGGCTAGGGGAGCCCTAGCCTTAGTCTAAGCCTAGGGGTGCCCTAGCCTAATGCTAGGGGAGCCCTAGCCTAAGGCGAAGGGAACCCTAGCCTTAGCCTATGCCTAGGGGTGCCCTAGACTAAGACTAGGGGTGCCATAGCCTAAGGCTAGGTGAGCCGTAGCCTAAGGCTTGGGGAGCCCTAGCCTAAGGCTAATGGAGCCCTAGCCTTAGCCTAGGGGTGCCCGAACCAAAGGCTAGGGGAGCCCTAGCCTAAGCCTAGGGGTGCCCTAACCTAAGGCTAGGGAGGTCTTAGCCTAAGGCTAGGGGATCCCTAGCCTTAGCCTAAGCCTAGTGGTGCGCTAGCCTAAGGCTAGGGGAGCCCTAGCCTAAGGCTAGGGGAGCCCTGGACTTAGCCTACGGGTGCCCTGGCCTAAGGACAGGGGAGCACTAGTCTAAGGCTAAAGGAGCCCTAGCCTAAGTCTAGGGGAACCCTATCCTAAGGCTAGGGGTGCCCGAGCCTAAGACTAGGGGAGCACGAGCCTATGGCTAGGGGAGCATGAGCCTAAGGCTAGGGGAGCCCTAGCCTAAGCCTAGGGGTGCCCTAGCCTAAGGCTAGGAGAGCCCTAGCCTTAGCCTAAGCCTAGGGGTGCCCGAGCCTAAGACTAGGGGAGCCCTAGCCTAAGCCTACGCGTGCCCAAGCCTAAGGCTAGGGGAGCCCTAGCCTAAGGATAGGGGAGCCCTAGCCTAAGGCAAGGGGAGCCCTAGCCTTAGCCTAAGCTTAGGGGTGCCCTAGCCACAGGCTACTGGAGCCCAAGCCAAAGCCTTGGGCTGCCATACCTAAGGCTAGGGGAGCCCTAGCCTTAGCCTAAGCCTATGGGTGCCCTAGCCTAAGCCTATGGGTGCCCTAGCCTAAGGCTAGGGGAGCCCTAGCCTAAGCAAAGGGGTGCCCTATCCAAAGGCTAGGGGAGCCCTAGCCTTAGCCTAAGCCTAGGGGTGCCCGAGCCTAAGGCTAGGGGAGCCCTAGCCTAAGGCTAGGGGAGACCTAGCCTAAGGCTAATGGAGCCCTAACCTAAGCCTAGGGGTGCCCTAGCCTAAGCCTAGGGGTGCCCTAGCCTAAGGCTAGGAGAGCCCTAGCTTAAGGATAGGGGAGCCCTAGCCTTAGCCTAAGCCTAGGTGTGCCCTAGCCTAAGGCTAGGGGAGCCCTAGCCTAAGTCTAGGGGAGCCCTAGCCTTAGCCTAAGCCTATGGGTTCCCTAGTCTAAGGCTTGGGGAGCCTTAGCCTAAGGCTAGGGGAGCCCTAGCCTTAGCCTAAGTCTAGGGGTGATCTAGCCTAAGGCTAGGGGAGCCCTTGCCTAAGGCTAAGGGAGCCCTAGTCTTAGCCTAAGCCTAGGGGTGCCCTAGCCTAAGGCTAGGAGAGCCCTAGCGTTAGCCTAGGCCTAGGGGTGCCCTAGCCTAAGGCTAGGAGAGCCCTAGCGTTAGCCTAGGCCTATGGGTGCCCTAGCCAAAGGCTAGGGGAGCCCTAGTCTAAGGCTAGGGAAGCCCTAGCCTAAGCCTAGGGGTGCCCTAGCCTAAGCCTAGGGGAGGCCTAGTCTAAGGCTAGGGGAGCCCTAGCCTAAGCCTAGGGGTGCCCTAGCCTAAGGCTAGGGGAGCCCTAGCCTAAGGCAAGGGGAGCCCTAGCCTTAGCCAAAGCCTAGGGGTGCCCTAACGTAAGGCTAAGGGAGCAAGAGCCTAAGACTAGGGGAGCCCTAGCCTTAGCCTAAGTCTAGGGGTGCCCTAGCCTAAGGCTAGGGGAGCCCTAGCCTAAGGCTAAGGGAACCCTAGCCAAAGCCTAGGGGTGCCCTAACCTAAGGCCAGGGGAGTCCTAGCCTAAGCCAAGGGGTGCCCTAGCCAAAGGCTAGGGGAGACTTATCCTAAGCCTAGGGGAGCCCTAGCCTACGCCTAGGGGTGCCTAAACCTAAGTCTTGGGGAACCCTAGCCTGAGCCTAGGGGTGCCCTAACCTAAGGCTAGGGGAATCCTAGCCTAAGCCTAGGGGTGCCCTAGCCAAAGGCTAGGGGAGACCTATCCTAATCCGACGGTTGCCCTCGCGTAAGCCTAGGAGTGCCCTAGCCTAAGGCTAGGGGAGCCTTAGCCTAAGGCTAGTGGAGCCCTAGACTTAGCCTAAGCCTAGGGGTGACCTACCCTAAGGCTAGGGGAGCCCTAGCCAGAGGCTACGGGAGCCCTAGCCCTAACTTAAGCCTAGGGTTGCCCGAGCCTAAGTCTAGGGGATCCCTAGCCTAAGGATAGGGGAGCCCTAGCCTAAGGCTATGGGAGCCCTGGACTAAGCCTAGGGGTGCCCTGGCCTAAGGATACGGGAGCACTAGCCTAAGGCTAGGGGAGCCCTAGCCTAAGGCTAGGGGAGCCCTAGCCCAAGCCTAAAGGTGCCCTAGTCTAAGGCTAGGGGAGCCCTAGCCACAGGCTAGTGGAGCCCTAGTCTTAGCCTAAGCCTAGGGGTGCACTAGCCCAAGGCTACGGGAGCCCTAGCCTTAGCCTAAGCCTAGGGGTGCCCTAACGTAAGGCTAAGGGAGCAAGAGCCTAAGACTAGGGGAGCCCTAGCCTTAGCCTATGTCTAGGGGTGCCCTAGCCTAAGGCTAGGGGAGCCCTAGCCTAAGGCTAAGGGAACCCTAGCCAAAGCCTAGGGGTGCCCTAACCTAAGGCCAGGGGAGTCCTAGCCTAAGCCTAGGGGTGCCCTAGCCAAAGGCTAGGGGAGACATATCCTAAGCCTAGGGGAGCCGTAGCCTAAGCCTAGGGGTGCCTAAACCTAAGGGTTGGGGAGCCCTAGCCTAAGCCTAGGTGTGCCCTAGCCTAAGGGTAGGGGAGTCCTAGCCTAAGCATAGGGGTGCCCAGGCCAAAGGCTAGGGGAGACCTATCCTAATCCGACGGTTGCCCGAGCTTAAGCCTAGGAGTGCCCTAGCCTAAGGCTAGGGGAGCCTTAGCCTAAGGATAGTGGAGCCCTAGACTTAGCCTAAGCCTAGGGGTGACCTACCCTAAGGCTAGGGGAGCCCTAGCCGGAGGCTACGGGAGCCCTAGCCCTAGCCTAAGCCTAGGATTGCCCGAGCCTAAGGCTAGGGGATCCCTAGCCTAAGGCTAGGGGAGCCCTAGCCTAAGGCTATGGGAACCCTGGACTAAGCCTAGGGGTGCCCTGGCCTAAGGATACGGGAGCACTAGCCTAAGGCTGGGGGAGCCCTAGCCTAAGTCTAGGGGAGCCCTAGCCTAAGGCTAGGGGTGCCCGAACTTAAGGCAGGGGAGCCCTAGCCTAAGGGTAGGGGTGCCCTACCTAAGGCTAGGAGAGCCCTAGCCTTAGCCTAAGCCTAGGGGAGCCCTAGCCTAAAGATAGTGGAGCCCTAGCCTAAGGCTAGGCGAGCCCTAGCCTTAGCCTAAGCTTAGGGGTGCCCTAGCCTAAGAATAGGGGAGCCCTAGCCTTAGCCTAAGCCTAGGGGTGCCCTAGCCTAAGGCTAGGGGAGCCCAAGCCTAAGCCTAGGGCTGCCATACCTAAGGCAAGGGGAGCCCTAGCATTAGCCTAAGCCTATGGGTGCCCTAGCCTAATCCTATGGGTGCCTTAGCCTAAGGCTAGGGGAGCCCTAGCCTTATCCTAAGCTTAGGGGTGCCCGAACCTAAGGCTAGGGGAGCCCTAGCCTAAGGTTAGGGGAGACCTAGCCTAAGGTTAGGGGAGACCTACCCTTAGCCAAAGCCTAGGGGTGCCCTAGCATAAGGTGAGGGGAGCCCTAGCCTAAGGCTAGTGGAGCCCTAGCCTAAGCCTAGGGGTGCCCGAGCCTAAGCTTAGGGGTGCCCTAGCCTAAGGCTAAGGGAGCCCTAGCCTTAGCCTAAGCCTACGGATGCCCGAAACTAAGGCTAGGGGAGCCCTAGCCTAAGCCTACGGGTGCCCTAGCCTAAGGCTAGGGGAGCCCTAGCCTTACCCTAAGCCTAGGGGTGCCCTAGCCTAAGGCTAGGGGAGCCCTAGCCTAAGGCTAGGGGAGCCTTAGCCTTAGCCTAAGCCTAGGGGTGCCCTAGCCTAAGGCTAGGGTAGCAGTAGCGTTAGCCTAGGACTAGGGGTGCCCTATCCAAGGCTAGGGGAGCCCTAGCCTAAGCCTAGGGGTGCCCTAGCCTAAGGCTAGGGGAGCCCTAGCCAAAGGCTAGTGGAGCCCTAGTCTTAGCCTAAGCCTAGGGGTGCCCTAGCCCAAGCCTAGGGGAGCCCTAGTCTAAGGCTATGGGAGCCCTAGCCTAAGCCTAGGGGTGCCCGAGCCTAAGCCTAGGGGAGCCCTAGCCTAAGGCTAGGGGAGCTCTAACCTAAGGCTAAGGGAGCCCTGGACTAAGCCTAGGGGTGCCCTGGCCTAAGGATAGGGGAGCACTAGACTAAGGCTAGGGGAGCCCTAGCCTAAGTCTAGGGGAACCCTAGCCTAAGCCTAGGGGTGCCCGAGCCTAAGCCTAGGGGTGACCTAGCCTAAGGATAGGGGAGCCCTAGCCATTGGCTAGGGGAGCCTTAGCCTAAGGCTAGGTGAGCCCTAGCCTTAGCATAAGCCTAGGGGTGACCTACCCTAAGGCTAGTGGAGCCCTACCCTAAGGCTATGGGAGCCCTATCCGAAGGCTAGCGGAGCCCGAGCCTTAGCCTAAGCCTAGGGGTGCCCTAGCATAAGGTTAGGGGAGCCCTAGCCTAAGGCTAGTGCAGCACTAGCCTAAGCCTGGGGGTGCCTGAGCCTAAGCCTAGGGGAGCCCTAGCCTAAGGCTAGGGGAGCTCTAGCCTAAGGCTAGGGGAGCCCTGGACTAAGGATAGGGGAGCACTAGACTAAGGCTAGGCGAGCCCTAGCCTTAGTCTAGGGGAACCCTAGCCTAAGCCTAGGGGTGCCCGAGCCTAAGCCTAGGGGTGACCTACCCTAAGGCTCGGGGAGCCCTACCCTAAGGTTATGGGAGCCCAATCCGAAGGCTAAGGGAGCCCTAGCCTTAGCCTAAGCCTAGGGCTGCCCTAGCCTAAGGTTAGGGGAGCCCTAGCCTAAGGCTACGGGAGCCCTGGACTTAGACCAGGGGTCCCCTGGCCTAAGGATAGGGGAACACTAGCCTAAGGCTAAGGAAGCCCTAGCCTAAGTCTAGGGGAACCCTAGACTAAGGCTAGGGGTGCCCGAGCTTAAGGCTAGGGGAGCACGAGCCTAAGGCTAGGGGAGCCCGAGCCTAAGGCTAGGGGAGCCCTAGCCTAAGACTAGGGGTGCACTAGCCTAATGCTAGGAGAGCTCTAGCCTTAGCCTAAGCCTAGGGGTGCCCTAGCCTAAGGCTAGGGGAGCCCTATCCGAAGGCTAGGGGAGCCCTAGCCTAAGGCTAGGGGATCCCTAGCCTTAGCCTACGCCTATGGGTGCCCTAGCCTAAGCCTATGGGTGCCCTAGCCTAAGGCTAGGGGAGCCCTAGCCTTAGCCTAAGCCTAGGGGTGCCAGAACTTAAGGCTAGGGGAGCCCAAGCCTAAGCCTTGGGGTGCCCTAGCCTAAGGCTAGGGGAGCCCTAGCCTTAGCCTAAGCCTAGGGGTTCCAGAACCTAATGCTAGGGGAGCCCAAGCCTAAGCCTAGGGGTGCCCTAGCCTATGTCTAGGGGAGCCCTAGCCTTAGCCTAAGACTATGGGTGCCCTAGCCTAAGGCTTATGGAGCCTTAGCGTTAGCCTAGCCCTAGGAGTGCCCTATCCAAGGCTAGGGGAGCCCTAGCCTTAGCCTAAGCCTAGGGCTGCCCTAGCCTAAGGCTAGTTGAGCCCGAGCCGGAGGCTAGGGGAGCCCTAGCCTTAGCTTAAGCCTTGGGGTGTCCTAGCCTAAGACTAGGGGAGACCTAGCCTTAGCCAAAGCCTAGGGGTGCCCTAGCCTAAGCCTATGGGTGCCCTAGCCTAAGGCTAGGGGAGCCCTAGCCTTAGCCTAAGCCTAGGGGTGCCAGAACTTAAGGCTAGGGGAGCCCAAGCCTAAGCCTTGGGGTGCCCTAGCCTAAGGCTAGGGGAGCCCTAGCCTTAGCCTAAGCCTAGGGGTGCCCTAGCCTAAGCCTAGGGGAGCCCTAGCCTAAGGCTAGGGGAGCCCTAGCCTAAGTCTAGGGGAGCCCTAGCCTAAGTCTAGGGGAGCCCTAGCCTTAGCCTAAGCCTAGGGCTGCCCTAGCCTAAGACTAGGGGAGACCTAACCTTAGCCAAAGCCTAGGGCTGCCCTAGCATAAGGTGAGGGGAGCCCTAGCCTAAGGCTAGTGGAGCCCTAGCCTAAGCCTAGGGGTGCCCGAGCCTAAGCTTAGGGGTGCCCTAGCCTAAGGCTAGGGGAGCACTAGCCTTAGGCTAAGCCTAGGGGTGCCCTAGCCTAAGCCTAGGGGAGCCCTAGTCTAAGGCTAGGGGAGCCCTAGCCTAAGCCTAGGGGTGCCCTAGCCTAAGGCTACGGGAGCCCTAGCCTAAGGCTAGGGGAGCCCTAGCCTAAGGCTACGGGAGCCCTAGCCTTAGCCTAAGCCTAGGGGTGCCCTAACGTAAGGCTAAGGGAGCAAGAGCCTAAGACTAGGGGAGCCCTAGCCTTAGCCTATGTCTAGTGGTGCCCTAGCCTAAGGCTAGGGGAGCCCTAGCCTAAGGCTAAGGGAGCCCTAGCCTAAGGCTAAGGGAAGCCTAGCCAAAGCCTAGGGGTGCCCTAACCTAAGGCCAGGGGAGTCCTAGCCTAAGCCTAGGGGTGCCAGAACTTAAGGCTAGGGGAGCCCAAGCCTAAGCCTTGGGGTGCCCTGGCCTAAGGCTATGGGAGCCCTAGCCTTAGCCTAAGCCTAGGGGTGCCCTAGCCTAAGCCTAGGGGAGCCCTAGCCTAAGGCTAGGGGAGCCCTAGCCTAAGTCTAGGGGAGCCCTAGCCTAAGTCTAGGGGAGCCCTAGCCTTAGCCTAAGCCTATGGGTGCCCTAGCCTAAGGCTTATGGAGCCTTAGCGTTAGCCTAGCCCTAGGGGTGCCCTATCCAAGGCTAGGGGAGCCCTAGCCTTAGCCTAAGCCTAGGGCTGCCCTAGCCTAAGGCTAGTTGAGCCCGAGCCGGAGGCTAGGGGAGCCCTAGCCTTAGCCTAAGCCTTGGGGTGTCCTAGCCTAAGACTAGGGGAGACCTAGCCTTAGCCAAAGCCTAGGGGTGCACTAGCCTAAGCCTATGGGTGCCCTAGCCTAAGGCTAGGGGACCCTTAGCCTTAGCCTAAGCCTAGGGGTGCCAGAACTTAAGGCTAGGGGAGCCCAAGCCTAAGCCTTGGGGTGCCCTAGCCTAAGGCTATGGGAGCCCTAGCCTTAGCCTAAGCCTAGGGGTGCCCTAGCCTAAGCCTAGGGGAGCCCTAGCCGAAGGCTAGGGGAGCCCTAGCCTAAGTCTAGGGGAGCCCTAGCCTAAGTCTAGGGGAGCCCTAGCCTAAGTCTAGGGGAGCCCTAGCCTTAGCCAAAGCCTATGGGTGCCCTAGCCTAAGGCTTATGGAGCCTTAGCGTTAGCCTAGCCCTAGGGGTGCCCTATCCAAGTCTAGGGGAGCCCTAGCCTTAGCCTAAGCCTAGGGCTGCCCTAGCCTAAGACTAGGGGAGACCTAGCCTTAGCCAAAGCCTAGGGGTGCCCTAGCATAAGGTGAGGGGAGCCCTAGCCTAAGGCTAGTGGAGCCCTAGCCTAAGCCTAGGGGTGCCCGAGCCTAAGCTTAGGGGTGCCCTATCCTAAGGCTAGGGGAGCACTAGCCTTAGGCTAAGCCTAGGGGTGCCCTAGCCTAAGCCTAGTGGAGCCCTAGTCTAAGGCTAGGGGAGCCCTAGCCTAAGCCTAGGGGTGCCCTAGCCTAAGGCTACGGGAGCCCTAGCCTAAGGCTAGGGGAGCCCTAGCCTAAGGCTACGGGAGCCCTAGCCTTAGCCTAAGCTTAGGGGTGCCCTAACGTAAGGCTAAGGGAGCAAGAGCCTAAAACTAGGGGAGCCCTAGCCTTAGCCTATGTCTAGTGGTGCCCTAGCTTAAGGCTAGGGGAGCCCTAGCCTAAGGCTAAGGGAAGCCTAGCCAAAGCCTAGGGGTGCCCTACCCTAAGGCCAGGGGAGTCCTAGCCTAAGCCTAGGGGTGCCCTAGCCAAAGGCTAGGGGAGACCTATCCTAAGCCTAGGGGAGCCCTAGACTAAGCCTAGGTGTGCCCTAGCCTAAGGGTAGGGGAGCCCTAGCCTTAGGCTAGGGGAGCCCTAGCCTAAGGCTAAGGGAACCCAAGCCTAAGCCTAGGGGTGCCCTAACCTAAGGCTAGGGGAGTCCTAGCCTAAGCCTAGGGGTGCCATGGCCAAAGGCTAGGGGAGCCTTAGCCTAAGGCTAGTGGAGCCCTAGACTTAGCCTAAGCCTAGGGGTGACCTACCCTAAGGCTAGGGAAGCCCTAGCCGGAGGCAACGGGAGCCCTAGCCCTAGCCTAAGCCTAGGGTTGCCCGAGCCTAAGGCTAGGGGATCACTAGCCTAAGGATAGGGGAGCCCTAGCCTAAGGCTATGGGAGCCCTGGATTAAGCCTAGGGGTGCCCTGGCCTAAGGATACGGGAGCACTAGCCTAAGGCTAGGGGAGCCCTAGCCTAAGTCTAGGTGAGCCCTAGCCTAAGGCTAGGGGTGCCCGAACCTAAGGCAGGGGAGCCGTAGCCTAAGCCTAGGGGTGCCCTACCTAAGGCTAGGAGAGCCCTAGCCTTAGCCTAAGCCTAGGGGAGCCCTAGCCTAAGGATAGGGGAGCCCTAGACTAAGGCTAGGCGAGCCCTAGCCTTAGCCTAAGCCTAGGGGTGCCCTAGCCTAAGCCTATGGGTGCTTTAGCTTAAGGCTAGGGGAGCCCTAGCCTTATCCTAAGCTTAGGGGTGCCCGAACCTAAGGCTAGGGGAGCCCTAGCCTAAGCCTAGGGGTGCCCTAGCCTAAGGCTAGGAGAGCCCTAGCCTAAGGTTAGGGGAGACCTAGCCTTAGCCAAAGCCTAGGGGTGCCCTAGTATAAGGTGAGGGGAGCCCTAGCCTAAGGCTAGGGGAGCCCTAGCCTAAGCCTAAAGGTTCCCTAGCCTAAGGCTAGGGGAGCCCTAGACAAAGGCTAGTGGAGCCCTAGTCTTAGCCTAAGCCTAGGGGTGCCCTAGCCCAAGGCTAGGGGAGCCCTAGCCTAAGGCTACGGGAGCCCTGGACTTAGACCAGGGGTCCCATGGCCTAAGGATAGGGGAACACTAGCCTAAGGCTAAGGAAGCCCTAGCCTAAGTCTAGGGGAAGCCTAGAATAAGGCTAGGGGTGCCCGAGCTTAAGGCTAGGGGAGCACGAGCCTAAGACTAGGGGTGCACTAGCCTAATGCTAGGAGAGCTCTAGCCTTAGCCTAAGCCTAGGGGTGCCCTAGCCTAAGGCTAGGGGAGCCCTATCCAAAGGATAGGGGAGCCCTAGCCTTAGGCTAGGGGAGCCCTAGCCTTAGCCTAAGCCTATCGGTGCCCTAGCCTAAGCCTATGGGTGCCCTAGCCTAAGGCTAGGGGAGCCCTAGCCTTAGCCTAAGCCTAGGGGTGCCAGAACCTAATGCTAGGGGAGCCCAAGCCTAAGCCTAGGGGTGCCCTAGCCTAAGGCTAGGGGAGCCCTAGCCTAAGTCTAGGGGAGCCCTAGCCTAAGTCTAGGGGAGCCCTAGCCTTAGCCTAAGCCTATGGGTGCCCTAGCCTAAGGCTTATGGAGCCTTAGCGTTAGCCTAGCCCTAGGGGTGCCCTATCCAAGGCTAGGGGAGCCCTAGCCTTAGCCTAAGCCTAAGGCTGCCCTAGCCTAAGGCTAGTTGAGCCCGAGCCGGAGGCTAGGGGAGCCCTAGCCTTAGCCTAAGCCTTGGGGTGTCCTAGCCTAAGACTAGGGGAGACCTAGCCTTAGCCAAAGCCTAGGGGTGCACTAGCCTAAGCCTATGGGTGCCCTAGCCTAAGGCTAGGGGACCCTTAGCCTTAGCCTAAGCCTAGGGGTGCCAGAACTTAAGGCTAGGGGAGCCCAAGCCTAAGCCTTGGGGTGCCCTAGCCTAAGGCTATGGGAGCCCTAGCCTTAGCCTAAGCCTAGGGGTGCCCTAGCCTAAGCCTAGGGGAGCCCTAGCCGAAGGCTAGGGGAGCCCTAGCCTAAGTCTAGGGGAGCCCTAGCCTAAGTCTAGGGGAGCCCTAGCCTAAGTCTAGGGGAGCCCTAGCCTTAGCCAAAGCCTATGGGTGCCCTAGCCTAAGGCTTATGGAGCCTTAGCGTTAGCCTAGCCCTAGGGGTGCCCTATCCAAGGCTAGGGGAGCCCTAGCCTTAGCCTAAGCCTAGGGCTGCCCTAGCCTAAGACTAGGGGAGACCTAGCCTTAGCCAAAGCCTAGGGGTGCCCTAGCATAAGGTGAGGGGAGCCCTAGCCTAAGGCTAGTGGAGCCCTAGCCTAAGCCTAGGGGTGCCCGAGCCTAAGCTTAGGGGTGCCCTATCCTAAGGCTAGGGGAGCACTAGCCTTAGGCTAAGCCTAGGGGTGCCCTAGCCTAAGCCTAGTGGAGCCCTAGTCTAAGGCTAGGGGAGCCCTAGCCTAAGCCTAGGGGTGCCCTAGCCTAAGGCTACGGGAGCCCTAGCCTAAGGCTAGGGGAGCCCTAGCCTAAGGCTACGGGAGCCCTAGCCTTAGCCTAAGCTTAGGGGTGCCCTAACGTAAGGCTAAGGGAGCAAGAGCCTAAAACTAGGGGAGCCCTAGCCTTAGCCTATGTCTAGTGGTGCCCTAGCCTAAGGCTAGGGGAGCCCTAGCCTAAGGCTAAGGGAAGCCTAGCCAAAGCCTAGGGGTGCCCTACCCTAAGGCCAGGGGAGTCCTAGCCTAAGCCTAGGGGTGCCCTAGCCAAAGGCTAGGGGAGACCTATCCTAAGCCTAGGGGAGCCCTAGACTAAGCCTAGGTGTGCCCTAGCCTAAGGGTAGGGGAGCCCTAGCCTTAGGCTAGGGGAGCCCTAGCCTAAGGCTAAGGGAACCCAAGCCTAAGCCTAGGGGTGCCCTAACCTAAGGCTAGGGGAGTCCTAGCCTAAGCCTAGGGGTGCCCTGGCCAAAGGCTAGGGGAGCCTTAGCCTAAGGCTAGTGGAGCCCTAGACTTAGCCTAAGCCTAGGGGTGACCTACCCTAAGGCTAGGGAAGCCCTAGCCGGAGGCTACGGGAGCCCTAGCCCTAGCCTAAGCCTAGGGTTGCCCGAGCCTAAGGCTAGGGGATCACTAGCCTAAGGATAGGGGAGCCCTAGCCTAAGGCTATGGGAGCCCTGGATTAAGCCTAGGGGTGCCCTGGCCTAAGGATACGGGAGCACTAGCCTAAGGCTAGGGGAGCCCTAGCCTAAGTCTAGGTGAGCCCTAGCCTAAGGATAGGGGTGCCCGAACCTAAGGCAGGGGAGCCGTAGCCTAAGCCTAGGGGTGCCCTACCTAAGGCTAGGAGAGCCCTAGCCTTAGCCTAAGCCTAGGGGAGCCCTAGCCTAAGGATAGGGGAGCCCTAGACTAAGGCTAGGCGAGCCCTAGCCTTAGCCTAAGCCTAGGGGTGCCCGAACCTAAGGCTAGGGGAGCCCTAGCCTAAGCCTAGGGGTGCCCTAGCCTAAGGCTAGGAGAGCCCTAGCCTAAGGTTAGGGGAGACCTAGCCTTAGCCAAAGCCTAGGGGTGCCCTAGTATAAGGTGAGGGGAGCCCTAGCCTAAGGCTAGGGGAGCCCTAGCCTTAGCCTAAGCCTAGGGATGCCCGAACCTAAGGTTAGGGGAGCCGTAGCCTAAGCCTACGGGTGCCCTAGCCTAAGGCTAGGGGAGCCTTAGCCTTAGCCTAAGCCTAGGGGTGCCCTAGCCTAAGGCTAGGGGAGCCCTAGCCTAAGGCTAGGGGAGCCCTAGCCTAAGGCTAGGGGAGCCCTAGCCTAAGCCTAAAGGTTCCCTAGCCTAAGGCTAGGGGAGCCCTAGACAAAGGCTAGTGGAGCCCTAGTCTTAGCCTAAGCCTAGGGGTGCCCTAGCCCAAGGCTAGGGGAGCCCTAGCCTAAGGCTACGGGAGCCCTGGACTTAGACCAGGGGTCCCATGGCCTAAGGATAGGGGAACACTAGCCTAAGGCTAAGGAAGCCCTAGCCTAAGTCTAGGGGAAGCCTAGAATAAGGCTAGGGGTGCCCGAGCTTAAGGCTAGGGGAGCACGAGCCTAAGGCTAGGGGAGCCCGAGCCTAAGGGTAGGGGAGCCCTAGCCTAAGACTAGGGGTGCACTAGCCTAATGCTAGGAGAGCTCTAGCCTTAGCCTAAGCCTAGGGGTGCCCTAGCCTAAGGCTAGGGGAGCCCTATCCAAAGGATAGGGGAGCCCTAGCCTTAGGCTAGGGGAGCCCTAGCCTTAGCCTAAGCCTATCGGTGCCCTAGCCTAAGCCTATGGGTGCCCTAGCCTAAGGCTAGGGGAGCCCTAGCCTTAGCCTAAGCCTAGGGGTGCCAGAACCTAATGCTAGGGGAGCCCAAGCCTAAGCCTAGGGGTGCCCTAGCCTAAGGCTAGGGGAGCCCTAGCCTTAGCCTAAGCCTAAGGGTGCCCTAGCCTAAGCCTAGGGGAGCCCTAGCCTAAGGCTAGGGGAGCCCTAGCCTAAGTCTAGGGGAGACCTAGCCTAAGTCTAGGGGAGCCCTAGCCTTAGCCTAAGCCTATGGGTGCCCTAGCCTAAGGCTTGGGGAGCCTTAGCGTTAGCCTAGCCCTAGGGGTGCCCTATCCAAGGCTAGGGGAGCCCTAGCCTTAGCCTAAGCCTAGGGCTGCCCTAGCATAAGGTTAGGGTAGCCCTAGACTAAGGCTATGGGAGCCCTAGCCTAAGCCTAGGGGTGCCCGAGCCTAAGCCTAGGGGAGCCCTAGCCTAAGGCTAGGGGAGCTCTAGCCTAAGGCTAGGGGAGCCCTGGACTAAGACTTGGGGTGCCCTGGCCTAAGGATAGGGGAGCACTAGACTAAGGCTAGGGGAGCCCTAGCCTAAGTCTAGGGGAACCCTAGCCTAAGCCTAGGGGTGCCCGAGCCTAAGCCTAGGGGTGACCTAGCCTAAGGATAGGGGAGCCCTAGCCTAAGGCTAGGTGAGCCCTAGCCTTAGCCTAAGCCTAGGGGTGACCTACCCTAAGGCTAGGGGAGCCCTACCCTAAGGCTATGGGAGCCCTATCCGAAGGCTAGGGGAGCCCTAGCCTTAGCCTAAGCCTAGGGGTGCCCTAGCCTAATGCTAGGGGAGCCCTAGCCTAAGGCTAGGGGATCCTTAGCCTTAGTCTAAGCCTAAAGGTGCCCTAGCCTAAGGCTAGGGGAGCCCTAGCCTAAGTCTAGGGGTGCCCTAGCATAAGGTTAGGGGAGCCCTAGCCTAAGGCTAGGGGAGCCCTAGCCTTAGCCTAAGCCTACTGGTGCTCTAGCCTAAGGCTAGGGGAGCCCTAGCCTAAGGCTAAGGGAGCCCTAGCCTAAGGATAGGGGAGACCTAGCCTAAGCCTAAAGGTGCCCTAGCCTAAGGCTAGGGGAGCCGTAGCCTTAGCCTAAGCCTAGGGGTGCCCTAGCCTAAGGCTAGTGGAGCCCTAGTCTTAGCCTAAGCCTAGGGGTGACCGAGCCTAAGCCTAGGGGAGACCTAGCCTAATGCTAGGGGAGCCCTGTACTAAGCCTAGGGGTGCCCTGCCCTAAGGATAGGGGAGCACAAGCCAAAGGCTAGGGGAGCCCTAGCCTAAGTCTAGGGGAACCCTAGCCTAAGCCTAGGGGTGCCCGAGCCTAAGCCTAGGAGAACCCTAGCCTAAGCCTAAGCCTAGGGGTGCCCTAGCCTAAGGCTACGGGAGCCCGAACCTAAGGCTATGGGAGCCCTAGCCTTAGGCTAGGGGAGCGCTAACCTTATCCTAAGGGTAGGGGAGCCCTAGACTAAGGCTAAGGGAGCCCTAGCCTAAGGCTAGGGGAGCCCTAGCCCTAGCCTAAGCCTAGGGGTGACCGAGCCTAAGCCTAGGGGAGACCTAGCCTAATGCTAGGGGAGCCCTGGACTAAGCCTAGGGGTGCCCTGCCCTAAGGATAGGGGAGCACAAGCCAAAGGCTAGGGGAGCCCTAGCCTAAGTCTAGGGGAACCCTAGCCTAAGCCTAGGGGTGCCCGAGCCTAAGCCTAGGAGAACCCTAGCCTAAGCCTAAGCCTAGGGGTGCCCTAGCCTAAGGCTACGGGAGCCCGAACCTAAGGCTATGGGAGCCCTAGCCTTAGGCTAGGGGAGCGCTAACCTTATCCTAAGGGTAGGGGAGCCCTAGACTAAGGCTAAGGGAGCCCTAGCCTAAGGCTAGGGGAGCCCTAGCCTTAGCCTAAGCCTAGGGGTGCCCTAGCCTAAGGCTTGAGGAGCCTGAGCCTTAGGCTAGGGGAGCCGTAGCCTAAGGCTAGGGGAGCCCTTGTCTTAGCCTAAGCCTAGGGGAGCCCTAGCTTTAATATAGGGGAGCACTAGCCTAAGCTTGGGGAGCCAAAGACTGAGCCTAGGGATGCCCTAGCCTAAGGCTAGGGGAGCCCTAGCTTTAGGCTGGGGAGCCCTAGCCTAAGGCGAGGGGAGCCCTAGCCTAAGGCTAGGGGAGCCTAGCCTAAGCCTAGGGGTGCCCTAGCCTAAGGCTAAGGGAGCCCTTGTCTTAGCCTAAGCCTAGGGGTGCCCAAGCCTAAGGCAAGGGGAGCCGTAGCCTAAGGCTAGGGGAGACCTAGACTAAGGCTCGGGGAGCCCTAGCCTTAGCCCAAGCCTAGGGGTGCCCTAACATAAGGCTATGGGAGCCCTAGCCTTAGATGAAGCCTAGGGGTGCCCTAGCCTAAGCCTAGGGGAGCCCTACCCTAAGGCTAGGGGAGGCCAGCTTAAGCCTAGGGGTGCCCTAGCCTAAGGCTAGCGGTGCCCTAGCCTAAGGCTAGGAGAGCACTAGCCTAAGGCTAGGGGAGCCCTAGCCTTAGCCTAAGCCTAGGGGTGCCCGAAGCTAAGGCCAGGGGAACCGTAGCCTTAGCCTAAGCCTAGGGGAGCCTTAGCCTAAGGCTGGGGGAGCCCTTGTCTTAGCCTAAGCCTAGGGGTGCCCGAACCTAAGGCTACGGGAGCCCTAGCCTACACCTATGGGTGCCTGAGCCTAAGCTTAGAGGTGACCTAGCCTAATGCTAGGGGAGCCCTAGCCTTAGCCTAAGCCTAGGGATGCCCGAACCTAAGGCTAGGGGAGCCCGAGCCTAAGGCTAGGGGAGCCCTAGCCTAAGGCTAGGGGTGCCCAAGCCTAAGGCTAGGGGAGCCCTAGCCTTAGGCTAGGGGAGCCCTATCCTTAGCCTAAGCTTAGGGGTGCCCTAGCCTAAGGCTATGGGAGCCATTGCCTAAGTCTAGGGGAGCCCGAGCCTAAGGGTAGGGTAGCCCTAGCCTAAGGCTAAGGGAGCCCTAGCCTAAGGCTAGGGGAGCCCTAGCCTTAGCCTAAGCCTAGGGGTGCCCTAGCCTAAGGCTAGTGGAGCCCCAGTATAAGGCTAGGGGACCCTTATTCTTAGCCTAAGCCTAGGTATGCCCTAGCCTAAGCCTAGGAGAGCCATAGCCTAAGGGTAGGGGAGCCCTAGCCTTAGCATAAGCCTAACGGTGCCCTAACGTAAGTCTAGGGGAGCCCTGCCTAAGGCTAGGGGAGCCCTAGTCTTAGCCTACGCCTAGGTGTGCCCTAGCCTAAGGTTAGGGTAGCCCAAGCCTAAGGTTTGGGGACCCCTAGCCTAAGGATAGGGGAGCCCTTGTCTTAGCCTAAGCCTAGGGGTGCCCAAGCCTAAGGCTAGGGGAGTCGTAGCCCACGGCTAGGGGAGCCCTAGACTAAGGCTAGGGGAGCCCTAGCCCTAGCCTAAGCCTAGGGGTGCCATACCCTAAGGCTAGGGGAGCCCTAGCCTGAGGCTAGGGGAGCCCTAGCCTAAGCCTAGGAGTGCCTTAGCCTAAGCCTTGGGGTGCCCTAGCCTAAGGCTAGGGGTGCCATTGCCTAAGGCTAGGGGAGCCCTAGCCTAAGGGTAGGGGAGCCCTAGCCTAAGGCTAAGGGAGCCCTAGCCTAAGGCTAGGGGAGCCCTAGCCTTAGCCTAAGCCTAGGGGTGCCCTAGCCCAAGGCTAGTGGAGCATTAGCCTAAGGCTAGTTGAGCCCTAGCCTTAGCCTAAGCCTAGGGGTGTCCTAGCCTAAGGCTAGGGGAGCCCTAGCCTAAGGCTAGGGGAGCCCTTGTCTTAGCCTAAGCCTAGGGGAGCCCTAGCCTTAAGATAGGGGAGCACTAGCCTAAGACTAGGGGAGCCCTAGCCTGAGCCTAGGGATGCCCTAGCCTAAGGCTAGGGGAGGTTAGCCTAAGCCTAGGGGAGCCCTAGCTTTAAGATAGGGGAGCACTAGCCTAAGACTATGGGAGCCCTAGCCTAAGCCTAGGGGTGCCCTAGCCTAAGGCTAGGGGAGCCTTAGCCTAAGGCTAGGGGAGCCCCAGCATAAGGCTAGGGGACCCTTAGCCTTAGCCTAATCCTAGGGATGCCCTAGCTTAAGCCCAGGGGAGCCCTAGCCTAAGGCTAGGGGAGCCCTAGCCTTAGCTTAAGCCTAACGGTGCCCAAACGTAAGTCTAGGGGAGCCCTGCCTAAGACTAGGGGAGCCCTAGCCTTAGCCTAAGCCTAGGGGTGCCCTAGCCTAAGGCTTGGGGAGCCCTAGCCTAAGCCTAAGCCTAGGGGTGCCCTAGCCTAAGGCTTGGGGAGCCCGAGCCTTAGGCTAGGGGAGCCGTAGCCTAAGGCTAGGGGAGTCCTTGTCTTAGCCTAAGCCTAAGGGAGCCCTAGCTTTAAGATAGGCGAGCACTAGCCTAAGCCTAGGGGAGCCCAAGCCTGAGCCTAAGGGTGCCCTAGCCTAAGGCTAGGGGAGCCTAGCCTAAGCCTAGTGGTGCCCTAGCCTAAGGCTAGGGGAGCCTTACCCTAAGGTTAGGGGAGCCACAGTATAAGGATAGGGGACCCTTAGCCTTAGCCTAAGCCTAAGGATGCCCTAGCCTAAGCCTAGGGGAGCCCAAGCCTTAGCCTAAGCCTAACGGTGCCCTAACGTAAGTCTAGGGGAGCCCTGCCTAAGGCTAGGAGAACCCTAGCCTAAGGCTAGGGGAGCCTTAGCCTTAGCATAAGCCTAGGGGTGCCCTAGCATAAGGTGAGGGGAGCCCTAGCCTAAGGCTAGTGGAGCCCTAGCCTAAGCCTATGGGTGCCTGAGCCTAAGCTTAGGGGTGACCTAGCCTAAGGCTAGGGGAGCCCTAGCCTTATCCTAAGCCTAGGGGTGCCCGAACCTAAGGCTAGGGGAGCGCTAACCTAAGCCTAGGGGTGCCCTAGCCTAAGGCTAGGGGAGCCCTAGCCTTAGCCTAATCCTAGGGATGCCCGAACTGAAGGCTAGGGGAGCCCTAGCCTAAGCCTAAGCCTAGGGGTGCCTAGCCTAAGGCTATGGGAGCCCTAGCCTTAGGCTAGGGGAGCGCTAGCCTTAGCCTAAGTTTAGGGGTGCCCTAGTCTAAGGCTAGGTGAGCAATAGCCTTAGCCTAAGCCTAGGGGTGCCCTAGCCTATAGCTATGGGAGCCCTAGCCTAGGGCTAGGGGAGCCCTAGGCTAAGCCTATGGGTGCCCTACCTTAAGGCTAGGGGAGCCATAGCCTTAGCCTAAGCCTAGGGGTGGCCTAGCCTAAGGCTAGGGGAGCCCTAACCTGAGGCTAGGCCATAGCCTAAGCCTATGCTTAGGGGTGCCCTAGCCTAAGACTAGGGGAGCCCTAACCTTAGCCTAAGCTTAGGGGTAGCCAAGCCTAAGGATAGGGCTGCCATACCTAAGGCTAGGGGAGCCCTAGCCTTAGCCTAAGCCTAGGGATGCCGGAACCTTAGGCTAGGGGAGCCCTAGCCTATGCCTAAGACTTGGGGTGCCCTAGCCTAAGGCTAGGGGAGCCTGAGCCTAAGGCTATGGGAGCCCTAGCCTTAGCCTAAGCTTAGGGGTGCCCTAGTCTAAGGCTAGGTGAGCACTAGCCTTAGCCTAAGCCTATGGGTGCCCTAGCCTAAGGATAGGGGTGCCATTGCCTAAGGCTAGGGGAGCTCTAGCCTAAGGCTAGGGTAGCACTAGACTAAGCCTAGGGGTGCCCCAGCCTAATGCTAGGGTGCCCAAGCTAAGGCTAGGGGAGTCCTAGCCTTAACCTAAGCCTAGGGGTGCCCTAGCCTAAAGCTATGGGAGACCTAGCCTAAGGCTAGGGGAGCCCTAACCTTAGACTAAGCTTAGGGTTGCCGTAGCCTAAGGCTAGGGGAGCCCAAGCCTAAGCCTAGGGCTGCCATACCTAAGGCTAGGGGAGCCCTAGCCTTAGCCTAAGCCTATGGGTGCCCTAGCCTAAGCCTATGGGTGCCCTAGCCTAAGGCTAGGGGAGCCCTAGCCTTAGCCTAAGCCTAGGGGTGCCAGAACCTAATGCTAGGGGAGCCCAAGCCTAAGCCTAGGGGTGCCCTAGCCTAAGGCTAGGGGAGCCCTAGCCTTAGCCTAAGCCTAAGGGTGCCCTAGCCTAAGCCTAGGGGAGCCCTAGCCTAAGGCTAGGGGAGCCCTAGCCATATCTAGGGGAGACCTAGCCTAAGTCTAGGGGAGCCCTAGCCTTAGCCTAAGCCTATGGGTGCCCTAGCCTAAGGCTTGGGGAGCCTTAGCGTTAGCCTAGCCCTAGGGGTGCCCTATCCAAGGCTAGGGGAGCCCTAGCCTTAGCCTAAGCCTAGGGCTGCCCTAGCCTAAGGCTAGTTGAGCCCGAGCCGGAGGCTAGGGGAGCCTTAGCCTTAGCCTAAGCCTTGGGGTGTCCTAGCCTAAGACTAGGGGAGACCTAGCCTTAGCCAAAGCCTAGGGGTGCCCTAGCATAAGGTGAGGGGAGCCCTAGCCTAAGGCAAGTGGAGCCCTAGCCTAAGCCTAGGGGTGCCCGAGCCTAAGCTTAGTGGTGCCCTCGCCTAAGGCTAGGGGAGCCCTAGCCTTAGCCTAAGCCTAGGGATGCCCGAACCTAAGGCTAGGGGAGCCCTAGCCTAAGCCTACGGGTGCCCTAGCCTAAGGCTAGGGGAGCCCTAGCCTTAGCCTAAGCCTACGGGTGCCCTAGCCTAAGGCTAGGGGAGCCTTAGCCTAAGGTTTGGGGAGCCTTAGCGTTAGCTTAAGCCTAGGGGTGCCCTAACCTAAGGCTAGGGGAGCCCTAGCCTAAGGCTAGGGGAGGCCTAGACTAAGCCTAAAGGTGCCCTAGCCTAAGGCTAGGGGAGCCCTACCCAAAGGCTAGTGGAGCCCTAGTCTTAGCCTAAGCCTAGGGGTGCCCGAGCCCAAGGCTAGGGGAGCCCAAGTCTAAGGCTAGGGGAGCCCTAGCCTCAGCCTAGGGGTGCCCGAGCCTAAGCCTAGGGGAGCCCTAGCCTAAGGCTAGGGGATCTCTAGCCTAAGGCTAAGGGAGCCCTGGACTAAGCCTAGGGGTGCCCTGGCCTAAGGATAGGGGAGCACTAGACTAAGGCTAGGGGAGCCCTAGCCTAAGCCTAGGGGTGCCCGAGCCTAAGCCTAGGGGTGACCTAGCCTAAGGATAGGGGAGCCCTAGCCAAAGGCTAGGGGAGCCTTAGCCTAAGGTTAGGTGAGCCTTAGCCTTAGCATAAGCCTAGGGGTGACCTACCCTAAGGCTAGGGGAGCCCTACCCTAAGGCAATGGGAGCCCTATCCGAAGGCTAGAGGAGCCCTAGCCTTAGCCTAAGCCTAGGGGTGCC
Source organism: Tenrec ecaudatus (assembly GCF_050624435.1). Lineage (NCBI taxonomy): Eukaryota > Metazoa > Chordata > Mammalia > Afrosoricida > Tenrecidae > Tenrec > Tenrec ecaudatus. The sequence goes on from NW_027459522.1 coordinate 201,751, forward strand.
CTAGCATAAGGTTAGGGTAGCCCTAGACTAAGGCTATGGGAGCCCTAGCCTAAGCCTAGGGGTGCCCGAGCCTAAGCCTAGGGGAGCCCTAGCCTAAGGCTAGGGGAGCTCTAGCCTAAGGCTAGGGGAGCCCTGGACTAAGACTTGGGGTGCCCTGGCCTAAGGATAGGGGAGCACTAGACTAAGGCTAGGGGAGCCCTAGCCTAAGTCTAGGGGAACCCTAGCCTAAGCCTAGGGGTGCCCGAGCCTAAGCCTAGGGGTGACCTAGCCTAAGGATAGGGGAGCCCTAGCCTAAGGCTAGGTGAGCCCTAGCCTTAGCCTAAGCCTAGGGGTGACCTACCCTAAGGCTAGGGGAGCCCTACCCTAAGGCTATGGGAGCCCTATCCGAAGGCTAGGGGAGCCCTAGCCTTAGCCTAAGCCTAGGGGTGCCCTAGCCTAATGCTAGGGGAGCCCTAGCCTAAGGCTAGGGGATCCTTAGCCTTAGTCTAAGCCTAAAGGTGCCCTAGCCTAAGGCTAGGGGAGCCCTAGCCTAAGTCTAGGGGTGCCCTAGCATAAGGTTAGGGGAGCCCTAGCCTAAGGCTAGGGGAGCCCTAGCCTTAGCCTAAGCCTACTGGTGCTCTAGCCTAAGGCTAGGGGAGCCCTAGCCTAAGGCTAAGGGAGCCCTAGCCTAAGGATAGGGGAGACCTAGCCTAAGCCTAAAGGTGCCCTAGCCTAAGGCTAGGGGAGCCGTAGCCTTAGCCTAAGCCTAGGGGTGCCCTAGCCTAAGGCTAGTGGAGCCCTAGTCTTAGCCTAAGCCTAGGGGTGCCCTAGCCTAAGGATAGGGGAGCCCTAGTCTAAGGCTAGGGGAGCCCTAGCCTAAGCCTAGGGGTGACCGAGCCTAAGCCTAGGGGAGACCTAGCCTAATGCTAGGGGAGCCCTGGACTAAGCCTAGGGGTGCCCTGCCCTAAGGATAGGGGAGCACAAGCCAAAGGTTAGGGGAGCCCTAGCCTAAGTCTAGGGGAACCCTAGCCTAAGCCTAGGGGTGCCCGAGCCTAAGCCTAGGAGAACCCTAGCCTAAGCCTAAGCCTAGGGGTGCCCTAGCCTAAGGCTACGGGAGCCCGAACCTAAGGCTATGGGAGCCCTAGCCTTAGGCTAGGGGAGCGCTAACCTTATCCTAAGGGTAGGGGAGCCCTAGACTAAGGCTAAGGGAGCCCTAGCCTAAGGCTAGGGGAGCCCTAGCCTTAGCCTAAGCCTAGGGGTGCCCTAGCCTAAGGCTTGAGGAGCCTGAGCCTTAGGCTAGGGGAGCCGTAGCCTAAGGCTAGGGGAGCCCTTGTCTTAGCCTAAGCCTAGGGGAGCCCTAGCTTTAATATAGGGGAGCACTAGCCTAAGCTTGGGGAGCCAAAGACTGAGCCTAGGGATGCCCTAGCCTAAGGCTAGGGGAGCCCTAGCTTTAGGCTGGGGAGCCCTAGCCTAAGGCGAGGGGAGCCCTAGCCTAAGGCTAGGGGAGCCTAGCCTAAGCCTAGGGGTGCCCTAGCCTAAGGCTAGGGGAGCCCTTGTCTTAGCCTAAGCCTAGGGGTGCCCAAGCCTAAGGCAAGGGGAGCCGTAGCCTAAGGCTAGGGGAGACCTAGACTAAGGCTAGGGGAGCCCTAGCCTTAGCCCAAGCCTAGGGGTGCCCTAACATAAGGCTATGGGAGCCCTAGCCTTAGATGAAGCCTAGGGGTGCCCTAGCCTAAGCCTAGGGGAGCCCTACCCTAAGGCTAGGGGAGGCCAGCTTAAGCCTAGGGGTGCCCTAGCCTAAGGCTAGCGGTGCCCTAGCCTAAGGCTAGGAGAGCACTAGCCTAAGGCTAGGGGAGCCCTAGCCTTAGCCTAAGCCTAGGGGTGCCCGAAGCTAAGGCCAGGGGAACCGTAGCCTTAGCCTAAGCCTAGGGGAGCCTTAGCCTAAGGCTGGGGGAGCCCTTGTCTTAGCCTAAGCCTAGGGGTGCCCGAACCTAAGGCTACGGGAGCCCTAGCCTACACCTATGGGTGCCTGAGCCTAAGCTTAGGGGTGACCTAGCCTAAGGCTAGGGGAGCCCTAGCCTTAGCCTAAGCCTAGGGATGCCCGAACCTAAGGCTAGGGGAGCCCGAGCCTAAGGCTAGGGGAGCCCTAGCCTAAGGCTAGGGGTGCCCAAGCCTAAGGCTAGGGGAGCCCTAGCCTTAGGCTAGGGGAGCCCTATCCTTAGCCTAAGCTTAGGGGTGCCCTAGCCTAAGGCTATGGGAGCCATTGCCTAAGTCTAGGGGAGCCCGAGCCTAAGGGTAGGGTAGCCCTAGCCTAAGGCTAAGGGAGCCCTAGCCTAAGGCTAGGGGAGCCCTAGCCTTAGCCTAAGCCTAGGGGTGCCCTAGCCTAAGGCTAGTGGAGCCCCAGCATAAGGCTAGGGGACCCTTATTCTTAGCCTAAGCCTAGGTATGCCCTAGCCTAAGCCTAGGAGAGCCATAGCCTAAGGGTAGGGGAGCCCTAGCCTTAGCATAAGCCTAACGGTGCCCTAACGTAAGTCTAGGGGAGCCCTGCCTAAGGCTAGGGGAGCCCTAGTCTTAGCCTACGCCTAGGTGTGCCCTAGCCTAAGGTTAGGGCAGCCCAAGCCTAAGGTTAGGGGACCCCTAGCCTAAGGATAGGGGAGCCCTTGTCTTAGCCTAAGCCTAGGGGTGCCCAAGCCTAAGGCTAGGGGAGTCGTAGCCCACGGCTAGGGGAGCCTTAGACTAAGGCTAGGGGAGCCCTAGCCCTAGCCTAAGCCTAGGGGTGCCCTACCCTAAGGCTAGGGGAGCCCTAGCCTGAGCCTAGGGGAGCCCTAGCCTAAGCCTAGGAGTGCCTTAGCCTAAGCCTTGGGGTGCCCTAGCCTAAGGCTAGGGGTGCCATTGCCTAAGGCTAGGGGAGCCCTAGCCTTAGCCTAAGCCTAGGGGTGCCCTAGCCCAAGGCTAGTGGAGCATTAGCCTAAGGCTAGTTGAGCCCTAGCCTTAGCCTAAGCCTAGGGGTGTCCTAGCCTTAGGCTAGGGGAGCCCTAGCCTAAGGCTAGGGGAGCCCTTGTCTTAGCCTAAGCCTAGGGGAGCCCTAGCCTTAAGATAGGGGAGCACTAGCCTAAGACTAGGGGAGCCCTAGCCTGAGCCTAGGGATGCCCTAGCCTAAGGCTAGGGGAGGTTAGCCTAAGCCTAGGGGAGCCCTAGCTTTAAGATAGGGGAGCACTAGCCTAAGACTATGGGAGCCCTAGCCTAAGCCTAGGGGTGCCCTAGCCTAAGGCTAGGGGAGGTTAGCCTAAGCCTAGGGGTGCCCTAGCCTAAGGCTAGGGGAGCCTTAGCCTAAGGCTAGGGGAGCCCCAGCATAAGGCTAGGGGACCCTTAGCCTTAGCCTAATCCTAGGGATGCCCTAGCTTAAGCCCAGGGGAGCCCTAGCCTAAGGCTAGGGGAGCCCTAGCCTTAGCTTAAGCCTAACGGTGCCCAAACGTAAGTCTAGGGGAGCCCTGCCTAAGACTAGGGGAGCCCTAGCCTTAGCCTAAGCCTAGGGGTGCCCTAGCCTAAGGCTTGGGGAGCCCTAGCCTTAGCCTAAGCCTATGGGTGCCCTAGCCTAAGGCTTGGGGAGCCCGAGCCTTAGGCTAGGGGAGCCGTAGCCTAAGGCTAGGGGAGTCCTTGTCTTAGCCTAAGCCTAAGGGAGCCCTAGCTTTAAGATAGGCGAGCACTAGCCTAAGCCTAGGGGAGCCCAAGCCTGAGCCTAAGGGTGCCCTAGCCTAAGGCTAGGGGAGCCTAGCCTAAGCCTAGTGGTGCCCTAGCCTAAGGCTAGGGGAGCCTTACCCTAAGGTTAGGGGAGCCACAGTATAAGGATAGGGGACCCTTAGCCTTAGCCTAAGCCTAAGGATGCCCTAGCCTAAGCCTAGGGGAGCCCAAGCCTTAGCCTAAGCCTAACGGTGCCCTAACGTAAGTCTAGGGGAGCCCTGCCTAAGGCTAGGAGAGCCCTAGCCTAAGGCTAGGGGAGCCTTAGCCTTAGCATAAGCCTAGGGGTGCCCGAACCTAAGGCTAGGGGAGCGCTAACCTAAGCCTAGGGGTGCCCTAGCCTAAGGCTAGGGGAGCCCTAGCCTTAGCCTAATCCTAGGGATGCCCGAACTGAAGGCTAGGGGAGCCCTAGCCTAAGCCTAAGCCTAGGGGTGCCTAGCCTAAGGCTATGGGAGCCCTAGCCTTAGGCTAGGGGAGCGCTAGCCTTAGCCTAAGTTTAGGGGTGCCCTAGTCTAAGGCTAGGTGAGCAATAGCCTTAGCCTAAGCCTAGGGGTGCCCTAGCCTATAGCTATGGGAGCCCTAGCCTAGGGCTAGGGGAGCCCTAGGCTAAGCCTATGGGTGCCCTACCTTAAGGCTAGGGGAGCCATAGCCTTAGCCTAAGCCTAGGGGTGGCCTAGCCTAAGGCTAGGGGAGCCCTAACCTGAGGCTAGGCCATAGCCTAAGCCTATGCTTAGGGGTGCCCTAGCCTAAGACTAGGGGAGCCCTAACCTTAGCCTAAGCTTAGGGGTAGCCAAGCCTAAGGATAGGGCTGCCATACCTAAGGCTAGGGGAGCCTTAGCCTTAGCCTAAGCCTAGGGATGCCGGAACCTTAGGCTAGGGGAGCCCTAGCCTATGCCTAAGACTTGGGGTGCCCTAGCCTAAGGCTAGGGGAGCCTGAGCCTAAGGCTATGGGAGCCCTAGCCTTAGCCTAAGCTTAGGGGTGCCCTAGTCTAAGGCTATGTGAGCACTAGCCTTAGCCTAAGCCTATGGGTGCCCTAGCCTAAGGATAGGGGTGCCATTGCCTAAGGCTAGGGGAGCTCTAGCCTAAGGCTAGGGTAGCACTAGACTAAGCCTAGGGGTGCCCCAGCCTAATGCTAGGGTGCCCAAGCTGAGGCTAGGGGAGTCCTAGCCTTAACCTAAGCCTAGGGGTGCCCTAGCCTAAAGCTATGGGAGACCTAGCCTAAGGCTAGGGGAGCCCTAACCTTAGACTAAGCTTAGGGTTGCCGTAGCCTAAGGCTAGGGGAGCCCAAGCCTAAGCCTAGGGCTGCCATACCTAAGGCTAGGGGAGCCCTAGCCTTAGCCTAAGCCTATGGGTGCCCTAGCCTAAGCCTATGGGTGCCCTAGCCTAAGGCTAGGGGAGCCCTGGCCTTATCCTAAGCCTAGGGGTGCCCGAACCTAAGGCTAGGGGAGCCCTAGCCTAAGCCTAGGGGTGCCCGAGCCTAAGCCTAGGGGAGCCCTAGCCTAAGGCTAGGGGAGCTCTAGCCTAAGGCTAGGGGAGCCCTGGACTAAGACTTGGGGTGCCCTGGCCTAAGGATAGGGGAGCACTAGAATAAGGCTAGGGGAGCCCTAGCCTAAGTCTAGGGGAACCCTAGCCTAAGCCTAGGGGTGCCCGAGCCTAAGCCTAGGGGTGACCTAGCCTAAGGATAGGGGAGCCCTAGCCTAAGGCTAGGTGAGCCCTAGCCTTAGCCTAAGCCTAGGGGTGACCTACCCTAAGGCTAGGGGAGCCCTACCCTAAGGCTATGGGAGCCCTATCCGAAGGCTAGGGGAGCCCTAGCCTTAGCCTAAGCCTAGGGGTGCCCTAGCCTAATGCTAGGGGAGCCCTAGCCTAAGGCTAGGGGATCCTTAGCCTTAGTCTAAGCCTAAAGGTGCCCTAGCCTAAGGCTAGGGGAGCCCTAGCCTAAGTCTAGGGGTGCCCTAGCATAAGGTTAGGGGAGCCCTAGCCTAAGGCTAGGGGAGCCCTAGCCTTAGCCTAAGCCTACTGGTGCTCTAGCCTAAGGCTAGGGGAGCCCTAGCCTAAGGCTAAGGGAGCCCTAGCCTAAGGATATGGGAGACCTAGCCTAAGCCTAAAGGTGCCCTAGCCTAAGGCTAGGGGAGCCGTAGCCTTAGCCTAAGCCTAGGGGTGCCCTAGCCTAAGGCTAGTGGAGCCCTAGTCTTAGCCTAAGCCTAGGGGTGCCCTAGCCTAAGGATAGGGGAGCCCTAGTCTAAGGCTAGGGGAGCCCTAGCCTAAGCCTAGGGGTGACCGAGCCTAAGCCTAGGGGAGACCTAGCCTAATGCTAGGGGAGCCCTGGACTAAGCCTAGGGGTGCCCTGCCCTAAGGATAGGGGAGCACAAGCCAAAGGTTAGGGGAGCCCTAGCCTAAGTCTAGGGGAACCCTAGCCTAAGCCTAGGGGTGCCCGAGCCTAAGCCAAGGAGAACCCTAGCCTAAGCCTAAGCCTAGGGGTGCCCTAGCCTAAGGCTACGGGAGCCCGAACCTAAGGCTATGGGAGCCCTAGCCTTAGGCTAGGGGAGCGCTAACCTTATCCTAAGGGTAGGGGAGCCCTAGACTAAGGCTAAGGGAGCCCTAGCCTAAGGCTAGGGGAGCCCTAGCCTTAGCCTAAGCCTAGGGGTGCCCTAGCCTAAGGCTTGAGGAGCCTGAGCCTTAGGCTAGGGGAGCCGTAGCCTAAGGCTAGGGGAGCCCTTGTCTTAGCCTAAGCCTAGGGGAGCCCTAGCTTTAATATAGGGGAGCACTAGCCTAAGCTTGGGGAGCCAAAGACTGAGCCTAGGGATGCCCTAGCCTAAGGCTAGGGGAGCCCTAGCTTTAGGCTGGGGAGCCCTAGCCTAAGGCGAGGGGAGCCCTAGCCTAAGGCTAGGGGAGCCTAGCCTAAGCCTAGGGGTGCCCTAGCCTAAGGCTAGGGGAGCCCTTGTCTTAGCCTAAGCCTAGGGGTGCCCAAGCCTAAGGCAAGGGGAGCCGTAGCCTAAGGCTAGGGGAGACCTAGACTAAGGCTAGGGGAGCCCTTGTCTTAGCCTAAGCCTAGGGGTGCCCAAGCCTAAGGCTAGGGGAGTCGTAGCCCACGGCTAGGGGAGCCCTAGACTAAGGCTAGGGGAGCCCTAGCCCTAGCCTAAGCCTAGGGGTGCCCTACCCTAAGGCTAGGGGAGCCCTAGCCTGAGGCTAGGGGAGCCCTAGCCTAAGCCTAGGAGTGCCTTAGCCTAAGCCTTGGGGTGCCCTAGCCTAAGGCTAGGGGTGCCATTGCCTAAGGCTAGGGGAGCCCTAGCCTAAGGGTAGGGGAGCCCTAGCCTAAGGCTAAGGGAGCCCTAGCCTAAGGCTAGGGGAGCCCTAGCCTTAGCCTAAGCCTAGGGGTGCCCTAGCCCAAGGCTAGTGGAGCATTAGCCTAAGGCTAGTTGAGCCCTAGCCTTAGCCTAAGCCTAGGGGTGTCCTAGCCTAAGGCTAGGGGAGCCCTAGCCTAAGGCTAGGGGAGCCCTTGTCTTAGCCTAAGCCTAGGGGAGCCCTAGCCTTAAGATAGGGGAGCACTAGCCTAAGACTAGGGGAGCCCTAGCCTGAGCCTAGGGATGCCCTAGCCTAAGGCTAGGGGAGGTTAGCCTAAGCCTAGGGGAGCCCTAGCTTTAAGATAGGGGAGCACTAGCCTAAGACTATGGGAGCCCTAGCCTAAGCCTAGGGGTGCCCTAGCCTAAGGCTAGGGGAGGTTAGCCTAAGCCTAGGGGTGCCCTAGCCTAAGGCTAGGGGAGCCTTAGCCTAAGGCTAGGGGAGCCCCAGCATAAGGCTAGGGGACCCTTAGCCTTAGCCTAATCCTAGGGATGCCCTAGGTTAAGCCCAGGGGAGCCCTAGCCTAAGGCTAGGGGAGCCCTAGCCTTAGCTTAAGCCTAACGGTGCCCAAACGTAAGTCTAGGGGAGCCCTGCCTAAGACTAGGGGAGCCCTAGCCTTAGCCTAAGCCTAGGGGTGCCCTAGCCTAAGGCTTGGGGAGCCCTAGCCTTAGCCTAAGCCTAGGGGTGCCCTAGTCTAAGGCTTGGGGAGCCCGAGCCTTAGGCTAGGGGAGCCGTAGCCTAAGGCTAGGGGAGTCCTTGTCTTAGCCTAAGCCTAAGGGAGCCCTAGCTTTAAGATAGGCGAGCACTAGCCTAAGCCTAGGGGAGCCCAAGCCTGAGCCTAAGGGTGCCCTAGCCTAAGGCTAGGGGAGCCTAGCCTAAGCCTAGTGGTGCCCTAGCCTAAGGCTAGGGGAGCCTTACCCTAAGGTTAGGGGAGCCACAGTATAAGGATAGGGGACCCTTAGCCTTAGCCTAAGCCTAAGGATGCCCTAGCCTAAGCCTAGGGGAGCCCAAGCCTTAGCCTAAGCCTAACGGTGCCCTAACGTAAGTCTAGGGGAGCCCTGCCTAAGGCTAGGAGAGCCCTAGCCTAAGGCTAGGGGAGCCTTAGCCTTAGCATAAGCCTAGGGGTGCCCTAGCATAAGGTGAAGGGAGCCCTAGCCTAAGGCTAAGGGAGCCCTAGCCTAAGGATTGGGGAGACCTAGCCTAAGCCTAAAGGTGCCCTAGCCTAAGGCTAGGGGAGCCGTAGCCTTAGCCTAAGCCTAGGGGTGCCCTAGCCTAAGGCTAGGGGAGCCCTAGCCTAAGGCTAAGGGAGCCCTAGCCTAAGGATAGGGGAGACCTAGCCTAAGCCTAAAGGTGCCCTAGCCTAAGGCTAGGGGAGCCGTAGCCTTAGCCTAAGCCTAGGGGTGCCCTAGCCTAAGGCTAGTGGAGCCCTAGTCTTAGCCTAAGCCTAGGGGTGCCCTAGCCTAAGGATAGGGGAGCCCTAGTCTAAGGCTAGGGGAGCCCTAGCCTAAGCCTAGGGGTGACCGAGCCTAAGCCTAGGGGAGACCTAGCCTAATGCTAGGGGAGCCCTGGACTAAGCCTAGGGGTGCCCTGCCCTAAGGATAGGGGAGCACAAGCCAAAGGTTAGGGGAGCCCTAGCCTAAGTCTAGGGGAACCCTAGCCTAAGCCTAGGGGTGCCCGAGCCTAAGCCTAGGAGAACCCTAGCCTAAGCCTAAGCCTAGGGGTGCCCTAGCCTAAGGCTACGGGAGCCCGAACCTAAGGCTATGGGAGCCCTAGCCTTAGGCTAGGGGAGCGCTAACCTTATCCTAAGGGTAGAGGAGCCCTAGACTAAGGCTAAGGGAGCCCTAGCCTAAGGCTAGGGGAGCCCTAGCCTTAGCCTAAGCCTAGGGGTGCCCTAGCCTAAGGCTTGAGGAGCCTGAGCCTTAGGCTAGGGGAGCCGTAGCCTAAGGCTAGGGGAGCCCTTGTCTTAGCCTAAGCCTAGGGGAGCCCTAGCTTTAATATAGGGGAGCACTAGCCTAAGCTTGGGGAGCCAAAGACTGAGCCTAGGGATGCCCTAGCCTAAGGCTAGGGGAGCCCTAGCTTTAGGCTGGGGAGCCCTAGCCTAAGGCGAGGGGAGCCCTAGCCTAAGGCTAGGGGAGCCTAGCCTAAGCCTAGGGGTGCCCTAGCCTAAGGCTAGGGGAGCCCTTGTCTTAGCCTAAGCCTAGGGGTGCCCAAGCCTAAGGCAAGGGGAGCCGTAGCCTAAGGCTAGGGGAGACCTAGACTAAGGCTAGGGGAGCCCTTGTCTTAGCCTAAGCCTAGGGGTGCCCAAGCCTAAGGCTAGGGGAGTCGTAGCCCACGGCTAGGGGAGCCCTAGACTAAGGCTAGGGGAGCCCTAGCCCTAGCCTAAGCCTAGGGGTGCCCTACCCTAAGGCTAGGGGAGCCCTAGCCTGAGGCTAGGGGAGCCCTAGCCTAAGCCTAGGAGTGCCTTAACTTAAGCCTTGGGGTGCCCTAGCCTAAGGCTAGGGGTGCCATTGCCTAAGGCTAGGGGAGCCCTAGCCTAAGGGTAGGGGAGCCCTAGCCTAAGGCTAAGGGAGCCCTAGCCTAAGGCTAGGGGAGCCCTAGCCTTAGCCTAAGCCTAGGGGTGCCCTAGCCCAAGGCTAGTGGAGCATTAGCCTAAGGCTAGTTGAGCCCTAGCCTTAGCCTAAGCCTAGGGGTGTCCTAGCCTAAGGCTAGGGGAGCCCTAGCCTAAGGCTAGGGGAGCCCTTGTCTTAGCCTAAGCCTAGGGGAGCCCTAGCCTTAAGATAGGGGAGCACTAGCCTAAGACTAGGGGAGCCCTAGCCTGAGCCTAGGGATGCCCTAGCCTAAGGCTAGGGGAGGTTAGCCTAAGCCTAGGGGAGCCCTAGCTTTAAGATAGGGGAGCACTAGCCTAAGACTATGGGAGCCCTAGCCTAAGCCTAGGGGTGCCCTAGCCTAAGGCTAGGGGAGGTTAGCCTAAGCCTAGGGGTGCCCTAGCCTAAGGCTAGGGGAGCCTTAGCCTAAGGCTAGGGGAGCCCCAGCATAAGGCTAGGGGACCCTTAGCCTTAGCCTAATCCTAGGGATGCCCTAGCTTAAGCCCAGGGGAGCCCTAGCCTAAGGCTAGGGGAGCCCTAGCCTTAGCTTAAGCCTAACGGTGCCCAAACGTAAGTCTAGGGGAGCCCTGCCTAAGACTAGGGGAGCCCTAGCCTTAGCCTAAGCCTAGGGGTGCCCTAGCCTAAGGCTTGGGGAGCCCTAGCCTTAGCCTAAGCCTAGGGGTGCCCTAGCCTAAGGCTTGGGGAGCCCGAGCCTTAGGCTAGGGGAGCCGTAGCCTAAGGCTAGGGGAGTCCTTGTCTTAGCCTAAGCCTAAGGGAGCCCTAGCTTTAAGATAGGCGAGCACTAGCCTAAGCCTAGGGGAGCCCAAGCCTGAGCCTAAGGGTGCCCTAGCCTAAGGCTAGGGGAGCCTAGCCTAAGCCTAGTGGTGCCCTAGCCTAAGGCTAGGGGAGCCTTACCCTAAGGTTAGGGGAGCCACAGTATAAGGATAGGGGACCCTTAGCCTTAGCCTAAGCCTAAGGATGCCCTAGCCTAAGCCTAGGGGAGCCCAAGCCTTAGCCTAAGCCTAACGGTGCCCTAACGTAAGTCTAGGGGAGCCCTGCCTAAGGCTAGGAGAGCCCTAGCCTAAGGCTAGGGGAGCCTTAGCCTTAGCATAAGCCTAGGGGTGCCCTAGCATAAGGTGAGGGGAGCCCTAGCCTAAGGCTAGTGGAGCCCTAGCCTAAGCCTATGGGTGCCTGAGCCTAAGCTTAGGGGTGACCTAGCCTAAGGCTAGGGGAGCCCTAGCCTTATCCTAAGCCTAGGGGTGCCCGAACCTAAGGCTAGGGGAGCGCTAACCTAAGCCTAGGGGTGCCCTAGCCTAAGGCTAGGGGAGCCCTAGCCTTAGCCTAATCCTAGGGATGCCCGAACTGAAGGCTAGGGGAGCCCTAGCCTAAGCCTAAGCCTAGGGGTGCCTAGCCTAAGGCTATGGGAGCCCTAGCCTTAGGCTAGGGGAGCGCTAGCCTTAGCCTAAGTTTAGGGGTGCCCTAGTCTAAGGCTAGGTGAGCAATAGCCTTAGCCTAAGCCTAGGGGTGCCCTAGCCTATAGCTATGGGAGCCCTAGCCTAGGGCTAGGGGAGCCCTAGGCTAAGCCTATGGGTGCCCTACCTTAAGGCTAGGGGAGCCATAGCCTTAGCCTAAGCCTAGGGGTGGCCTAGCCTAAGGCTAGGGGAGCCCTAACCTGAGGCTAGGCCATAGCCTAAGCCTATGCTTAGGGGTGCCCTAGCCTAAGACTAGGGGAGCCCTAACCTTAGCCTAAGCTTAGGGGTAGCCAAGCCTAAGGATAGGGCTGCCATACCTAAGGCTAGGGGAGCCTTAGCCTTAGCCTAAGCCTAGGGATGCCGGAACCTTAGGCTAGGGGAGCCCTAGCCTATGCCTAAGACTTGGGGTGCCCTAGCCTAAAGCTAGGGGAGCCTGAGCCTAAGGCTATGGGAGCCCTAGCCTTAGCCTAAGCTTAGGGGTGCCCTAGTCTAAGGCTATGTGAGCACTAGCCTTAGCCTAAGCCTATGGGTGCCCTAGCCTAAGGATAGGGGTGCCATTGCCTAAGGCTAGGGGAGCTCTAGCCTAAGGCTAGGGTAGCACTAGACTAAGCCTAGGGGTTCCCCAGCCTAATGCTAGGGTGCCCAAGCTAAGGCTAGGGGAGTCCTAGCCTTAACCTAAGCCTAGGGGTGCCCTAGCCTAAAGCTATGGGAGACCTAGCCTAAGGCTAGGGGAGCCCTAACCTTAGACTAAGCTTAGGGTTGCCGTAGCCTAAGGCTAGGGGAGCCCAAGCCTAAGCCTAGGGCTGCCATACCTAAGGCTAGGGGAGCCCTAGCCTTAGCCTAAGCCTATGGGTGCCCTAGCCTAAGCCTATGGGTGCCCTAGCCTAAGGCTAGGGGAGCCCTGGCCTTATCCTAAGCCTAGGGGTGCCCGAACCTAAGGCTAGGGGAGCCCTAGCCTAAGCCTAGGGGTGCCCTAGCCTAAGGCTAGGAGAGCCCTAGCCTAAGGCTAGGGGAGCCTTAGCCTTAGCATAAGCCTAGGGGTGCCCTAGCATAAGGTGAGGGGAGCCCTAGCCTAAGGCTAGGGGAGCCTTAGCCTTAGCATAAGCCTAGGGGTGCCCTAGCATAAGGTGAGGGGAGCCCTTGCCTAAGCCTATGGGTGCCTGAGCCTAAGCTTAGGGGTGACCTAGCCTAAGGCTAGGGGAGCCCTAGCCTTAGCCTAAGCCTATGGATGCCCGAACCTAAGGCTAGGGGAGCCCTAGCCGAAGCCTAAGCCTAGGGGTTCCCTAGCCTAAGGCTAGGGGAGCCCGAGCCTAAAGCTATGGGAGCCCTAGCCTAAGGCTAGGGGTGCCCTAGCCTAATGCTAGGGGTGCCCTAGCCTAAGGCTTGGGGAGCCCTAGCCTTAGGCTAGGGGAGCCCTAGCCTTAGGCTAGGGGAGTCCTAGCCTTTGCCTAAGCTTAGGGGTGCCCTAGCCTAAGGCTAGGTGAGCACTAACCTTAGCCTAAGCCTATGTGTGCCCTAGCCTAAGGCTAGGGGTGCCATTGCCTAAGGCTAGGGGAGCTTTAGCCTAAGGCTAGGTGAGCCCTAGCCTTAGCCTAAGCCTACGGGTGTGCTAGCCTAAGGCTAGGGGAGCCCTAGCCTTAGGATAGGGGAGCCTTACCCTAAGGCTAGGGGAGCCCTAGCGTGAGCCTAGGGATGCCCTTGCCTAAGGCTAGGGGAGCCCTAGCCTAAGGCTAGGGGAGCATTGGCCTAAGGCTAGGTGAGCCCTAGCCTTAGCCTAAGCCTAGGGGTGTCCTGGCCTAAAGCTAGGGGAGCCCTAGCCTAAGGCTAGGGGTGCCCTTGTCTTAGCCTAAGCCTAGGGGAGCCCTAGCCTTAAGATAGGGGAGCACTAGCCTAAGCCTAGTGGAGCCCTAGCCTGAGCCTAGGGATGCCCTAGCCTAAGGCTAGGGGAGCCTTAGCCTTAGGCTAGGGGAGCCCTAGCTTAAGGGTAGGGGAACCCTAGCCTAAGCCTAGGGGTGGCCTAGCCTAAGGCTAGGGGAGCCTAGCCTAAGCCTAGGGGTGCCCTAGCCTAAGGCTAGGGGAGCCTTAGCCTAAGGCTAGGGGAGCCCCAGCATAAGGCTAGGGGACCCATAGCCTTAGCCTAAGCCTAGGAATGCCCTAGCCTAACCTAGGGGAGCCCTAGCCTAAGGCTAGGGGAGCCCTAGCCTTAGCCTAAGCCTAACGGTGCCCTAACGTAAGTCTAGTGGAGCCCTGCCTAAGACTAGGGGAGCACAAGCCTTAGCCTAAGCCTAGGGGTGCCCTAGCCTAAGGCAAGGGGAGCCCAAGCCTAAGACTAGGGGTTCCCTAGCTAAGGCTAACGGAGCCTAGCCTAAGCCTATGGGTGCCCTAGCCTAAGACTAGGGGAGCCTTAGGCTAAGCCTAGGTGTACCCTAGCCTAAGGCTAGGGGTGCCCTAGCCTTACCCTAAGCCTAGGTTTGCCCTAGCCTAAGTCTAGGGGAGCACGAGCCTTACCCTAAGCCTAGGGGTGCCATACACTAATTCTAGGGGAGCCCTAGCCGTAGGATAGGGGAGCCCTAGCCTAAGGTTAGAGGAGCCCTAGCCTAAGCCTAGGGGTGCCCTAGCCTAAGGCTAGGGAAGCCTTAGCCTAAGCCTAGGTGTACCCTGGCCTAAGGCTAGGGGAGCCCTAGACTTAGTCTAAGCCTAGGGGTGCCCTAGCCTAAGTCTATGGGAGCCCTCGCCTAAGGCTAGGGGACCCTAGCCTTAGCCTAAGCCTAGGGGTGCCCTAGCCTAAGGCTAGGGGAGCCCTAGCCTAAGGCTAAGGGAGCCCTAGCCTAAGCCTAGGGGTGCCCTAGCCTAAGGCTAGGAGAGCCCTAGCCTAAGGCTAGGGGAGCCTTGGCCTTAGCATAAGCCTAGGGGTGCACTAGCCTAAGACTAGGGGAGCACTAGGCTAAGGCTAGAGAAGCACAAGCCTTAGCCTAAGCCTAGGGGTGCCCTAGCCTAAGGCTAGGGGAGCCCTAGCCTTAGGATAGGGGAGCCCTATCCTAAGGCTAGAGGAGCCCTAGCCTAAGCCTAGGGGTGCCCTAGCCTAAGCCTAGGGGTACCCTAGCCTAAAGCAAGGGGAGCCTAGCCTAAGCCTAAGTGTACCCTAGCCTAAGTCTAGGGGAGCCCTAGCCTTAGCCTAAGCCTAGGGGTGCCCTAGTCCAGGCTAGGGGAGCCCTACACTAAGGCTAGAGTAGCCCTAGCCTAAGCCTAGGGGTGCCCTAGCCTAAGGCTAGGGGAGCCCTAGCCTAATCCTAGGGGTACCCTAGCCTAAAGCTAGGGGAGCCTAGCCTAAGCCTAAGTGTGCCCTAGCCTAAGGCTAGGGGAGCCCTAGCCTTAGCCTAAGCCTAGGGGTGCCCTAGTCCAGGCTAGGCGAGCCCTAGACTAAGGCTAGAGGAGCCCTAGCCTTAGCCTAAGCCTAGGGGTGCCCTAGCCGAGGCTAGGGGAGCCCTAGCCTTAGCCTAAGCCTAGGGGTGCCCTAGCCTAAGCCTTGGGTTCCCCTCGCCAAAGGCTAGAGGAGCCCTAGCCTTAGCCTAAGCCTAGGGGTGCCCTAGCCTAAGCCTAGGGGTGCCCTCGCCAAAGGCTAGGGGAGTCCTAGCCTTAGCCTAAGGCTAGGGGTGCCCTAGCCTTAGCCAAAGTCTAGGTGTGCCGTAGCCTAAGGCTAGGGGAGCCCTAGTCTAAGGCTAGGGGAGCCCTAGCCTAAGGCTAGGGGAGCCCTAGCCTAAGGCTAGGGGAGCCCTAGCCTTAGCCTAAGCTACGGGGTGCCCTAGCTTAAGGCTAGGGGAGCACTAGCCTTAGTCTAAGCCTAGGAGTTCCCTAGCCTATGGCTAGGGAAGCCCAAGCCTAAGACTTGGGGTACCCTAGCCTAAGTCTAGGGGAGCCCTAGCCTTAGCCTAGCGGTGCCCTAGCCTAAGCCTAGGGGTGCCCTAACCTAAGGCTTGGAGATTCCTGGCCTAAGGCTAGGGGTGACCTAGCATAAGGCTAGGGGAGCCCTAGATTAAGGCTAGGGGAGCCCGAGCCTAAGGCTAGGGGAGCCTGAGCCTAAGGCTAGAGGAGCCCTACCCTAAGCGTAGGGGTGCCTTAGACTAAGGTTAGGGGAACCCTAGCCTTAGCCTTAGCCTAGGGGTGGCCTATCCTAAGGCTAGGGGAGCCCTAGTCTAAGGCTAAGGAAGCCCTAGCCTAAGGATAGGTGAGCTCTAGCCTTAGCCTAAGCCTAGGGGTGCCCTAGCCTAAGAGTAGGGGAGCCTTAGGCTAAGCCTAGGTGTACCCTAGCCTAAGGCTAGGGGAGCCCTAGCCTTAGCCTAAGCCTAGGTTTGCCCTAGTCTAAGGCAAGTGGAGCACGAGCCTTAACCTAAGCCTAGGGGTGCCATACACTAATTCTAGGGGAGCCCTAGCCTTAGGATAGGGGAGCCCTAGCCAAAGGTTAGAGGAGCCCTAGCCTAAGCCTAGGCGTGCCCTAGCCTAAGGCTAGGGGAGCCTTAGCCTAAGCCTAGGTGTACCCTAGCCTAAGGCTAGGGGAGCCCTAGACTTAGTCTAAGACTAGGGGTGCCCTAGCCTAAGACTATGGGAGCCCTAGCCTAAGGCTAGGGGACCCTAGCCTTAGCCTAAGCCTAGGGGTGCCCTAGCCTAAGCCTAGGGGAGCCCTAGCCTTAGGCTAGGGGAGCCCTAGCCATAGCCTAAGCCTAAAGGTGCCCTAACCTAAGGCTAGGGGAGCCCTGCCTAAGGCTAGGGGAGCCCTAGCCTAAGGTTAGGGGAGCACTAGCCTAAGGCTAGTTGAGCCCTAGCCTAAACTAGGGGAGCTCTAGCCTTAGCCTAAGCTTAGGGGTTCCCTAGCTGTGACTAGGGGAGCCCTAGCCTAAGGCTAGAGGAGCGTAGCATTAGCCTAAACCTAGGGGTGCCCTAGCCTAAGCTTAGGGGTGCCCTCGCCAAAGGCTCGGGGAACCCTAGCCTTAGCCTAAGCTTAGGGGTTCCCTAGCCGTGACTAGGGGAGCACAAGCCTAAGGCTAGTTGAGCCCTAGCCTAAGAATAGGGGAGCCCTAGCCTATGGCTAGGGGAGCCCTAACCTAAGGCTAGGGAAGCCCTAGCCTTAGCCTAAGCCTAGGGGTGCCCTAGCCGAGGCTAGGGGAGCCCTAGCCTAAGGCTAGAGGAGCCCTAGCCTAAGGCTAAGGGAGCCATAGCCTAAGGCTAGGGAAGCCCTAGCCTTAGCCTAAGCCTAGGGGAGCCCTAGCCTAAGGCTAGAGGAGCCCTAGCCTAAGCCTAAGCCCAGGGCTCGACTAGCCTTAGGCTAGGGGAGCCCTAGCCATAGCCTAAGCCTAAAGGTGCCCTAACCTAAGGCTAGGGGAGCCCTGCCTAAGGCTAGGGGAGCCCTAGCCTTAGCCTAAGCCTAGGGGTGCCATAGCCTAAGGCTAGGGGAGTCCTAGCCTAAGGCTAGGGGAGCCGTAGCCTAAGGCTAGGGGAGCCCTAGACTAAGGCTAGGGGAGCCCTAGCCTAAGGCTAGGGGAGCCCTAGCCTAAGGCTAGGGGAGCCCTAGCCTAAGCCTAGGGGTTCCCTAGCCTAAGCCTATGGGTGCCCTAGCTAATGGCTAGGAGAGAACTAGCCTAAGGCTAGGGGAGCCCTAGCTTTAGCCTAAGCCTAGGGGTGCCCTAGCCTAAGGCTAGTGGAGCACTAGCCTAAGGCTAGTTGAGCCCTAGCTTAACACTAGGGGAGCCCTAGCCTTAGCCTAAGCTTAGGGGTTCCCTAGCCGAGACTAGGGGAGCCCTAGCCTAATGCTACAGGAGCGTAGCCTTAGCCTAAGCCTAGGGGTGCCCTAGCCTAAGCCTAGGGGTGCCCTAGGCTAAGTCTAGGGTAGCCCTAGCCTCAGCCTAAGCCTAGGGTTGCCCTAGCCTAAGGCTAGGGGAGCCCTAGACTAACGCTAGAGGTGCCAGAAGCTAAGGTTAGGGGAGCCCTAGCCTAAGCCTAGGGGTGCCCTAGCCTAAGGCAAGGGGACCCCTAGCCTTAGCCTAAGCCTACGGGTGCCCTAGCCTAAGGCTATGGGAGCCCTAGCCTAAGGCTAGGCGAGCCCTAGCCTTAGCCTAAGCCTAGGGGTGCCCTAGTCCAGGCTAAAGGAGCCCTAGCCTTAGCCCAAGCCTAGGGTGCCCTAACCTAAGCCTAGGGGAGCTCTAGACTTAGGCTAGGGGAGCCCTAGCCATATCCTAAGCCTAAAGGTGCCCTAAGCTAAGGCTAGGGGAGCCCTGCCTAAGGCTAGAGGAGCCCTAGCCTTAGCCTAAGCCTAGAGGTGCCCTAGTCCAGGCTAGGGGAGCCCTAGCCTAAGACTAGAGGAGCCCTAGCCTTAGCCTAAGCCTAGGGGTGCCCTAGCCTAAGGCTAGGGGAGCCCTAGCCTAACGCTAGAGGAGCCCGAAGCTAAGGCTAGGGGAGCCCTAGCCTTAGCCTAAGCCTAGGGGTGCCCTAATCCGGGCTAGGGGAGCCCTAGCTTTAGCCTAAGCCTAGGGGTGCCCTAGCCTAAGCCTAGGGAGCCCTAGCCTTAGGCTAGGGGAGCCCTAGCCATATCCTAAGCTTAAAGGTGCCCTAATCTATGGCTAGGGGAGCCCTAGCCTATGGATAGGGGAGCCCTAGCCTTAGCCTAAGCCTAGGGGTGCCCTAGTCCAGGCTAGGGGAGCCCTAGCCAAAAACTAGAGGAGCCCTAGCCTTAGGCTAAGCCTAGGGGTGCCCTAGACCAAGGCTAGGGGAGCCCTAGCCTAACGCTAGAGGAGCCCAAGGCTAAGTCTAGGGGAGCCCTAGCCTTAGCCTAAGCCTAGGGGTGCCCTAGTCCGGGCTAGGGGAGCCCTAGCCTAAGGCTAGAGGGGCCCTAGCCTTAGACTAAGCCTAAGGGTGCCCTAGCCTAAGCTAGGGGAGCCTTAGCCTTAGGCTAGGGGAGCACTAGCCATAGCCTAAGCCTAAAGGTGCCCTAACCTAAGGCTAGGGGAGCCCTGCCTAAGGCTAGAAGAGCCCTAGCATTAGCCTAAGCCTAGGGGAGCCCTAGCCTAAGGCTATTGGAGCCCTTGTCTTAGCCTAAGCCTAGGGGTGCCGTAGCCTAAGGCTAGGGAAGCCCTAGCCTAAGGCTAGGGGAACACTAGCCTTAGCCTAAGCCTATGTGTGCTATAGCCTAAGGCTAGGGGAGCCCTAGCCTTAGCCTAAGCCTAGGGGATCCCTAGCCTTACCCTAAGCCTTGGGGTGCCCTAGCCTAAGGCTGGGGGACCCCTAGCCTAAGGCTATGGGAACACTAGCCTTAGCCTAAGCCTAGGGGTGCTATAGCCTAAGGCTAGGGGAGCCCTAGCCTAAGGCTAGGGGAGCCATGGCCTAAGCCTAGGGGTGCCATAGCCTAAGGCTAGGGGAGCCCTAGCGTAAGGCTACGGGAACCTAGCCTTAGCCTAAGCCTAGGGGTGCCCTAGCCTAAGGCTAGAGGAGCCCTAGCCTAAGGCTAGGGGAGCCCTAGCCTTAGCCTAAGCCTAGGGGTCCCTAGTCCAGTCTAGGGGTGCACTAGGCTAAGGCTAAGGGAGCCCTAGCCTAAGCCTAGGGGTGCCCTACCCTAAGGCTAGGGGAGCCCTAGCCTTAGCCTAAGCCTAGGGGTGCCCTAGCGTCAGGCTAGGGGAGCCCTGCCTAAGGCTAGGGGAGCCCTAGCCTTAGCCTAAGCCTAGGGGTGCCCTAGTCCAGGCTAGGGGAGCCCTAGCCTAAGGCTAGAGGAGCGCTAGTCTTAGCCTAAGCCTAGGGGTGCCCTAGCCTAAGCCTAGGGTAGCCCTACCCTTAGGCTAGGTGAGCCCTAGCCCTAGCCTAAGCCTAAAGGTGCACTAACCTAAGGCTAGGGGAGCCCTGCCTAAGGCTAGGGGAGCCCTAGCCTTAGCCTAAGCCTAGGGGTGCAATAGTCCAGGCTAGGGGAGCCCTAGCCTAAGGCTAGAGTAGCGCTAGTCTTAGCCTAAGCCTAGGGGTGCCCTAGCCTAAGCCTAGGGGAGCCCTACCCTTAGGCTAGGTGAGCCCTAGCCCTAGCCTAAGCCTAAAGGTGCCCTAACCTAAGGCTAGGGGCGCCCTGCCTAAGGCTAGAGGAGCCCTAGCCTTAGCCTAAGCCTAGGGGTGCCATAGTCTAAGGCTAGGGGAGCCCTAGCCTAAGGCTAGGGGAGCGGTAGCCTAAGGCTAGGGGAGCCCTAGATTAAGGCTAGGGGTGCCCTAGCCTAAGGCTAGGAGAGCCCAAGACTAAGGCTAGGGGAGCCCTAGCCTTAGCCTAAGCCTAGGGGTGCCCTAGCCTAAGGCTGGGAGAGCCCTAGCCTAAGGCTAAGGGAGCCCTAGCCTTAGCCTAAGCCTATGGGGGCCCTAGCATAAGGCTAGGAGAGCCCTAGCCTAAGGCTAGGGGAGCCCTAGCCTTAGCCTAAGGCGAGGTGTGCCCTAGCCTAAGGCTAGGGGAGCCATAGTCTAAGGCTAGGGGAGCCCTAGCCTAAGGCTAGGGGAGCCCTAGCCTAAGGCTAGGGGAGCACTAGATTTAGCCTAAGCCTAGGGGTGCCCAAGCCTATGGCTAGGGGAGCCCAAGCCTAAGACTTGCGGTGCCCTAGCTTAAGGCTTGGGGAGCCCTAGCCTTAGCCTAGGGGTGTCCTAGCCTAAGCCTAGGGGTGCCCTAGACTAAGGCTAGGGGAGCCCTATCCTAAGGCTAGGGGAGCCCTAGCCTTAGCCTAAGCTTAGGGTGCCCTAGCCTAAGGCTAGGGGAGCACTAGCCTTAGCCTAAGCCTAGGGGTGCCCTAGCCTAAGGCTAGGGGTGCCCTTGCCTCAGGTTAGGGGAGCCCTAGCCTAAGGCTAAGGGAGACCTAGCCTAAGGCTAGGGGAGCCCTAGCCTTAGCCTAAGCATAGGGGTGCCCTAGCCTAAGACTAGGGGAGCACTAGCCTAAGGCTAGGGGAGCCCAAGCCTTAGCCTAAGCCTAGGCGTGCCCTAGCATAAAGCTAAGGGAGCCCGAGCCTAACGCTAGGGGAGCCCTAGCATAAGGCTAGGGGAGCCCTAGCCTTAGCCTACGCCTAGTGGTGTCCTAGCCGAGGCTAGGGGAGCCCTAGCCTAAAGCTAAAGGAGCCCTTGCCTTAGCCTAAGCATAGGGGTGCCCAAGCCTAAGCCTAGGGGTGCCCTCGCCAAAGGCTAGGGGAGCCCTAGCATTAGCCTAAGCCTAGGGGTGCCCTAGCCTAAGGCTAGAGGAGCCCTATCCTTAGCCTAAGCCTAGGGGTGCCCTAGCCTAAGCCTAGGGGTGCCCTCGCCAAAGGCTAGGGGAGCCCTAGCCTTAGCCTAAGGCTAGGTGTGCCCTAGCCTAAGGTTAGGGGAGCCCTAGTCTAAGGGTATGGGAGCCCTAGCCTAAGGCAAGGGGAGCCCTAGCTTTAGCCTAAGCTAAGGGGTGCCCTAGCCTAAGGCTAGGGGAGCAATAGCCTTAGCCTAAGCCTAGGGGTGCCCTAGCCTAAGACTAGGGGAGCCCTAGCCTTAGCCTAGGGGTGCCCTAGCCTAAGCCTATGGGGTCCCTAGCCTAAGGCTTGGAGAGTCCTAGCCTAAGGCTAGAGGAACCCTAGCCTAAGGCTAGGGGTATCCTAGCCTAAGGCTAGGGGTGCCCTTGCCTAAGGTTAGGGGAACCCTAGCCTAAGGCTAAGGGAGCCCTAGCCTAAGGCTAGGTGAGCCCTAGCCTTAGCCTAAGCCTAGGAGTGCCCTAGCCTAAGACAAGGGGAGCACTAGCCTTAGGCTAGGGGAGCCCAAGCCTAAGGCTAGAGGAGTCCTAGCCTCAGCCTAGGGGAGCCCTAGCCTTAGGCTAGGGGAGCCCTAGCCATCGCCTAAGCCTAGGGGTGCCCTAGCCTAGGGTTTGGAGAGTCCTAGCCTAAGGCTAAGGGTGCCCTAGCATAAGGCTAGGGGAGCCCTAGCCTAAGGCTAGGGGTGCCCGAACCTAAGGCTAGGGGAGCCCGAACCTAAGACTAGGGGAGCCCGAGCCTAAGGCTAGGGGAGACCGAGCCTAAGGCTAGAGGAGCCCTAGCCTAAGCCTAGGGGTTCCCTAGCCTAAGTCTAGGGGTGCCCTAGCCTAAGGCTAGGGGTGCCCTTGCCTCAGGTACTGGGAGCCCTAACCTAAGGCTAAGGGAACCCTAGCCTAAGGCTAGGGGAGCCCTAGCCTTAGCCTAAGCCTAGGGGTGCCCTAGCCTAAGACTAGGGGAGCACTAGCCTAAGGCTAGGGGAGCCCAAGCCTTAGCCTAAGCCTAGGGGTGCCCTAGCCTAAGGTTAGGGGAGCCCTAGTCTAAGGGTACGGGAGCGCTAGCCTAAGGCAAGGGGAGCCCTAGCCTTAGCCTAAGCTAAGGGGTGCCCTAGCCTAAGGCTAGGGGAGCCCTAGCCTTAGCCTAGGGGTGCCCTAGCCTAAGCCTAGGGGTGCCCTAGCCTAAGGCTTGGAGAGTCCTAGCCTAAGGTAGGGGTGCCCGAGAATAAGGCTAGGGGAGCCCGAGCCTAAAGCTATGGGAGCCCGAGCCTAAGGCTAGAGGAGCCCTAGCCTAAGGATAGGGGTGCCCTTGCCTAAGGTTAGGGGAGCCCTAGCCTAAGGCTAGAGGAGTATTAGCCTATGCCTAGGGGTGCCCTATCCTAAGGCTTGGGGAGCCCTAGCCTAAGCCTAGGGGTACCCTAGCCTAAGGCTAGGGGAGCCCAGCCTCAGCCTAGGGGAGCCCTAGCCTTAGGCTAGGGGAGCCCTAGCCATCGCCTAAGCCTAAATGTGCCCTAACCTAAGGCTAGGGGAGCCCTGCCTAAGGCTAGGGGAGCCCTAGCCTTAGCCTACGCCTATGGGTGCCCTAGTCCAGGCTAGGGGAGCCCTAGCCTAAGGCTAGAGGAGCCGTAGTATTAGCTTAAACCTAGGGGTGCCCTAGCCTAAGTCTAGGGGAGCCCTAGCCTTAGGCTAGGGGAGCCCTAGCCATAGCCTAAGCCTAATGGTGCCCTAGCCTAAGGCTAGGGGAGCCGTAGCCTAAGGCTAAGGGAGCCCTAGACTAAGGCTAGGGGAGCCCTAGCCTAAGTCTAGGGGAGCCCTTGCCTAAGCCTAGGGGTGCCCTAGCCTAAGCCTAGTAGTGCCCTAGCCTAAGGCTAGGGGAGCCTCAGCCTTAGCCTAAGCCTAGGGGTGCCCTAGCCTAAGGCTAGAGGAGTCCTTGCCTTAGCCTAAGCATAGGGGTGCCCTAGCCTAAGCCTAGGGGTGCCCTCGCCAAAGGCTAGGGGATCCCTAGCTTTAGCCTAAGCCTAGGGGTGCCCTAGCCTAAAGCTAGAGGAGCCCTTGCCTTAGCCTAAGCCTAGGGGTGCCCAAGCCTAAGCCTAGGGGTGCCCTCGCCAAAGGCTAGGGGAGCCCTAGCCTTAGCCTAAGGCTAGGTGTGCCCTAGCCTAAGGTTAGGGGAGCCCTAGTATAAGGGAACGGGAGCTCTAGCCTAAGGCAAGGGGAGCCCTAGCCTTAGCCTAAGCTAAGGGGTGCCCTAGCCTAAGGCTAGGGGAGCTCTAGCCTTAGCCTAGGGGTGCCCTAGCCTAAGCCTAGGGGTGCCCTAGCCTAAGGCTTGGAGAGTCCTTGCCTAAGGCTAGGGGTGCCCTAGCATAAGGCTAGGGGAGCCCTAGACTAAGGCTAGGGGTGCCCGAGTCTAAGGCTAGGGGAGCCCGAGCCTAAGGCTAGGGGAGCCCGAACCTAAGGCTATGGGAGCCCGAGCCTAAGGCTAGAGGAGCCCTAGCCTAAGCCTAGGGGTGCCCTAGTCTAAGACTAGCGGAGCCGTAGTCTAAGCCTTGGGGAGCCCTAGCCTTAGCCTAAGCTTAGGGGTGCCCTAGCCTAAGGCAAGGGGAGCCCAAGCCTAAGACTAGGGGTGCCCTAGCCTAAAGCTAGGTGAGCGTTAGCCTTAGCCTAAGCTAAGGGGTGCCCTAGCCTAAGGCTAGGGGAGCTCTAGACTTAGCCTAAGCCTAGGTGTGCCCTAGCCTAAGGCTAGGGGAGCCCAAGCCTAAGACTTGGGGTACCGTAGCCTAATGTTAGGGGAGCCCTAGTCTTAGCTTAGAGGTGCCCTAGCCTAATCCTAGGGGTGCTATAGCCTAAGGCTAGGGGAGCCCTAGCCTAAGGCTAGGGGAGCCCTGGCCTAAGCCTAGGGGTGCCCTGCCCTAAGGATAGGGGAGCCCTAGCCTAAGCCTAGGTGTGCCCTACCCTAAGGCTAGGGGAACCCTAACCTAAGGCTACGGGAGCCCTAGCCTTAGCCTAAGCCTAGGGGTGCCCTAGCCTGGCTAGGGGAGCCCTAGCCTAAGCCTAGGGGAGCCCTAGCCTTAGCCTAGGCCTAGGGGTGCCCTAGTCCAGGCTAGGGGAGCCCTAGCCTAAGGCTAGAGGAGCCCTAGCCCAAGCCTAAGCCTAGGGGTGACATAGCCTAAGGCGAGAGGAGCCCGAGCCTTAGCCTAAGCCTAGGGGTGACCTAGCCTAAAGCTAGGGGAACCCTAGCTAAGGCTATGCGAGCCCTAACCTAAGGCTACGGGAGCCTTAACCTATGCCTAGGGGTGCCCTAGACTAATGCTAGGGAGCCGTAGCCTAAGGCTACTGGAACCCTAGCCTTAGCCTAAGCCAAGGGGTACCCTAACCAAAGGCTAGGGGAGCCCTAGCCTTAGCCTAAGCCTAGGGGTGTCCTAGCCTAAGCCTAGGGGAGCCCTAGCCTAAGGCTAGGGGACCCCTAGCCTTAGCCTAAGCCTAGGGCTGCCCTAGCCTAAGGCTAGGGGAGCCCTAGCCTTAGCTTAAGACTAGGGGTGCCCTAGTCCAGGCTAGGGGTGCCCTAGCCTAAGCCTAGTGGTGCCCCAGCCTAAGGCTAGGGGAACACTAGCCTTAGCCTAAGCCTAGGGGTGCTATAGCCTAAGCCTAGGGGTGCCCTTGCCTAAGGCTAGGGGAGCCCTAGCGTAAGGCTAGGTGGGCCTGAGCCCACGGCTAGGGGAGCACGAGCCTAAGGCTAGGGGAGCCCGAGTCTAAGCCTAGGATTGCCCTAGCCTAAGTCTAGGAGAGCCCTTGCCTTAACCTAAGCCTAGGGGTGCCCTAGCCTAAGGTTAGGGGATCCATAGCCTTAGCCTAAGCCTACGGGTGCCCTAGTCCAGGCTAGGGGTGTCCTAGCCTAAGGCTAGGGGTGCCCTTGCCTAAGGTTAGGGGAACCCTAGCCTAAGGCTAAGGGAGCCCTAGCCTAAGGCTACGTGAGCCCTAGCCTTAGCCTAAGCCTAGGGGTGCCCTAGCCTAAGACAAGGGGAGCACTAGCCTAAGGCTAGGGGAGCCCAAGCCTAAGGCTAGAGGAGTCCTAGCCTCAGCCTAGGGGAGCCCTAGCCTTAAGCTAGTGGAGCCCTAGCCATCGCCTAAGCCTAGGGCTGGCCTAGCTTAAGGTTTGGAGAGTCCTAGCCTAAGGCTAAGGGTGCCCAACATAAGGCTAGGGGAGCCCTAGCCTAAGGCTAGGGGTGCCTGAACCTAAGGCTTGGGGAGCCCAAACCTAAGACTAGGGGAGCCCGAGCCTAAGGCTAGGGGAGCCCGAGCCTAAGGCTAGCGGAGCCCTAGCCTAAGCCTAGGAGTTCCCTAGCCTAAGTCTAGGGGAGCCCTAGTCTAAGGCTAGGGGAGCCCTAGCCTAAGGCTAGGGGAGCCCTAGCTTTAGCCTAAGCTTAGGGGTGCCCTAGCCTAGGGCTAGGGGAGCACTAGCCTTAGCCAAAGCCTAGGGGTGCCCTAGCCTAAGGCTAGGGGTGCCCTTGCCTCAGGTTAGGGGAACCCTAGCCTAAGGCTAAGGGAACCCTAGCCTAAGGCTAGGGGAGCCCTAGCCTTAGCCTAAGCCTAGGGGTGCCCTAGTCTAAGACTGGGGGAGCACTAGCCTAAGGCTAGGGGAGCCCAAGCCTTAGCCTAAGCCTAGGGGTGCCCTAGCCTAAGACTAGGGGAGCCCTAGCCTTAGGATAGGGGAGCCCTAACCTAAGGTTAGAGGAGCCCTAGCCTAAGCCTAGGGGTGCCCTAGCCTAAGGCTAGGGGAGCCCTAGCCTAAGCCTAGGGGTACCCTAGCCTAAGGCTAGGTGAGCCTAGCCTAAGCCTAGGGGAGCCCTAGCCTTAGGCTAGGGGAGTCCTAGCCATCGCCTAAGCCTAAAGGTGCCTTAACCTAAGGCTAGGGGAGCCCTGCCTAAGGCTAGGGGAGCCCTAGCCTTAGCCTAAGCCTAAGGGTGCCCTAGTCCAGGCTAGGGGAGCCCTAGCCTAAGGCTAGAGGAGCCGTAGTCTTAGCCTAAGCTAGGGGTGCCCAAGCCTAAGCCTAGGGGAGCCCTCGCCTTAGGCTAGGTGAGCCCTAGCCATAGCCTAAGCCTAATGGTGCCCTAGCCTAAGGCTAGGGGAGCCCTGCCTAAGCCTAGGGGATCTGTAGCCTAAGGCTAGGGGAGCCCTAGACTAAGGCTAGGGGAGCCCTAGCCTAAGCCTAGGGGTGCCCTATCTAAGCCTAGTGGTGCCCTAGCCTAAGGCTAGGAGAGCCCAAGCCTAAGGCTAAGGGAGCCTTGCCTTAGCCTAAGCCTAGGGGTGCCCTAGCCTAAGGTTAGGGGAACACTAGCCTAAGGATAGTTGAGCCCTAGCCTAAGACTAGGGGAGCCCTAGCCTAACGCTAGGGGAGCCCTAGCCTAAGGCTAGGGGAGCCCTAGCCTTAGCCTAAGCCTAGGGGTGTCCTAGCCTAAGGTTAGGGGAGCCCTAGTCTAAGGGTACGGGAGCCCTAGCCTAAGGCAAGGGGAGCCCTAGCCTTAGCCTACGCTAAGGGGTGCCCTAGCCTAAGGCTAGGGGAGCAATAGACTTAGCCTAAGCCTAGGGATGCCCTAGCCTAAGGCTAGGGGAGCCCTAGCCTTAGCCTAGGGGTGCCCTAGCCTAAGCCTAGGGGTGCCCTAGCCTAAGGCTTGGAGAGTCCTAGCCTAAGGTAGGGGTGCCCGAGCCTAAGGCTAGGGGAGCCGGAGCCTAAAGCTATGGGAGCCCGAGCCTAAGGCTAGTGGAGCCCTAGCCTAAGGCTAGGGGTGCCCTTGCCTAAGGATAGGGGAGCCCTAGCCTAAGGCTAAGGGAGCCCTAGCCTAAGACTAGGGGAGCCCTAGCTTAGCCTAAGCCTAGGGGTGCCCTAGCCTAAGCCTAGGGGAGCTTAGCCTAAGGCTAGGGGAGCCCTAGCCTAAGTCTAGGGGAGCCCTAGCCTAAGCCTAGGGGTGCCCTAGCCTAAGCCTAGTGGTGCCCTAGCCTAAGGCTAGGGGAGCCTTAGCCTTAGCCTAAGCCTAGGGGTGCCCTAGCCTAAGGCTAGAGGAGCCCTTGGCTTAGCCTAAGCCTAGGGGTGCCCAAGCCTAAGCCTAGGGGTGCCCTCGCCAAAGGCTAGGGGAGCCCTAGCCTTAGCCTAAGGCTAGAGGTGCCCTAGCATAAGGCTAGGGGAGCCCTAGACTAAGGCTAGGTGTGCCCGAGTCTAAGGCTAGGGGAGCCCGAGCCTAAGGCTAGGGGAGCCCGAACCTAAGGCTATGGGAGCCCGAGCCTAAGGCTAGAGGAGCCCTAGCCTAAGCCTAGGGGTGCCCTAGTCTAAGGCTATCGGAGCCGTAGTCTAAGCCTAGGGGAGCCCTAGCCTTAGCCTAAGTTTAGGAGTGCCCTAGCCTAAGGCAAGGGGAGCCCAAGCCTAAGACTAGGCGTGTCCTAGCCTAAAGCTAGGTGAGCGTTAGCCTTAGCCTTAGCTAAGGGGTGCCCTAGCCTAAGGCTAGGGGAGCACTAGACTTAGCCTAAGCCTAGGGGTGCCCTAGCTTAAGGCTAGGGGAGCCCAAGCCTAAGACTTGGGGTACCGTAGCCTAAGGCTAGGGGAGCCCTGGCCTAAGCCTAGGGGTTCCCTGCCCTAAGGCAAGGGGAGCCCTAGCCTAAGCCTAGGGGTGCCCTACCCTAAGGCTAGGGGAACCCTAGCCTAAGGCTACGGGAGCCCTAGCCTTAGCCTAAGCCTAGGGGTGCCCTAGCCTGGCTAGGGGAGCCCTAGCCTAAGGCTAGGGGAGCCAGAGCCTAAAGCTATGGGAGCCCGAGCCTAAGGCTAGAGGAGCCCTAGCCTAAGGCTAGGGGTGCCCTTGCCTAAGGTTAGGGGAGCCCTAGCCTAAGGCTAAGGGAGCCCTAGCCTAAGACTAGGGGAGCCCTAGCTTAGCCTAAGCTAGGGGTGCCCTAGCCTAAGACTAGGGGAGCACTAGCCTAAGGCTAGGGTAGCCCAAGCCTTAGCCTAAGCCTAGGGGTGCCCTAGCTTAAGGGTAGGGGAGCCCTAGCCTTAGGATAGGGGAGCCCTAGCCTTAGGATAGGGGAGCCCTAGCCTAAGGCTAGAGGAGTACTAGCCTATGCCTAGGGGTGCCCTAGCCTAAGGCTAGGGGAGCCCTAGCCTAAGACTAGGGGTACCCTACCCTAAGGCTAGGGGAGCCTAGCCTCAGCCAAGGGCAGCCCTAGCTTTAGGCTAGGGGAGCCCTAGCCATCGCCTAAGCCTAAAAGTGCCCTAACCTAAGGCTAGGGGAGCCCTGCCTAAGGCTAGGGGAGCCCTAGCCTTAGCCTACGCCTAGGGGTGCCCTAGTCCAGGCTAGGGGAGCCCTAGCCTAAGGCTAGAGGAGCCCTAGTCTTAGCCTAAGCCTAGGGGTGGCCTAGCCTAAGCCTAGGGGAGCCCTAGCCTAAGGCTAGGGGAGCCGTAGCCTAAGGCTAAGGGAGCCCTAGACTAAGGCTAGGGGAGCCCTAGCCTAAGTCTAGGGGAGCCCTAGCCTAAGCCTAGGGGTGCCCTAGCCTAAGCCTAGTGGTGCCCTAGCCTAAGGCTAGGGGAGCCTTAGCCTTAGCCTAAGCCTAGGGGTGCCCTAGCCTAAGGCTAGAGGAGCCCTTGGCTTAGCCTAAGCATAGGGGTGCCCTAGCCTAAGCCTAGGGGTGCCCTCGCCAAAGGCTGGGGATCCCTAGCCTTATCCTAAGCCTAGGGGTGCCCTAGCCTAAAGCTAGAGGAGCCCTAGCCTTAGCCTAAGCCTAGGGGTGCCCAAGCCTAAGCCTAGGGGTGCCCTCGCCAAAGGCTAGGGGAGCCCTAGCCTTAGCCTAGGGGTGCCCTAGCCTAAGCCTAGGGGTGCCCTAGCCTAAGGCTTGGAGAGTCCTAGCCTAAGGCTAGAGGTGCCCTAGCATAAGGCTAGGGGAGCCCTAGACTAAGGCTAGGTGTGCCCGAGTCTAAGGCTAGGGAGCCCGAGCCTAAGGCTAGGGGAGCCCGAACCTAAGGCTATGGGAGCCCGAGCCTAAGGCTAGAGGAGCCCTAGCCTAAGCCTAGGGGTGCCCTAGTCTAAGGCTATCAGAGACATAGTCTAAGCCTAGGGGAGCCCTAGCCTTAGCATAAGCTTAGGAGTGCCCTAGCCTAATGCAAGGGGAGCCCAAGCCTAAGACTAGGCGTGTCCTAGCCTAAAGCTAGGTGAGCGTTAGCCTTAGCCTAAGCTTAGGGGTGCCCTAGCCTAAGGCTAGGGGAGCACTAGACTTAGCCTAAGCCTAGGGGTGCCCTAGCTTAAGGCTAGGGGAGCCCAAGCCTAAGACTTGGGGTACCGTAGCCTAAGGCTAGGGGAGCCCTGGCCTAAGCCTAGGGGTGCCCTGCCCTAAGGCTAGGGGAGCCCTAGCCTAAGCCTAGGGGTGCCCTACCCTAAGGCTAGGGGAACCCTAGCCTAAGGCTACGGGAGCCCTAGCCTTAGCCTAAGCCTAGGGGTGCCCTAGCCTGGCTAGGGGAGCCCTAGCCTAAGGCTAGGGGAGCCCTAGCCTTAGCCTAAGCCTAGGGGTGCCCAAGTCCAGGCTAGGGGAGCCCTAGTCTAAGGCTAGAGGAGCCCTAGCCCAAGCCTAAGCCTAGGGGTGCTATAGCCTAATGCGAGGGAAGCACGAGCCTAAGGCTAGGGGAGCCCGAGTCTAAGGCTAGGGGAGCCCTAGCCTAAGCCTAGGGGTGACCTAGCCTAAAGCTAGGGGAGCCCAAGCTAAGGCTATGCGAGCCCTAACCTAAGGCTACGGGAGCCTTAACCTATGCCTAGGGGTGCCCTAGACTAATGCTAGGGAGCCGAAGCCTAAGGCTAGGGGAACCCTAGCCTTAGCCTAAGCAAAGGGGAGCCCTAGCCTAAGGTAAGGGGAGCACTAGCCTTAGCCTAAGCCTGGAGGTGCCCTAGCCTAAGCCTAGGGGTGCCCTACCCTAAGGCTAGGGGAGCCCTAGCCTTAGCCTAAGCCTAGAGGTGCCCTAGCCTAAGCCTAGGGGTGCCCTACCCTAAGGCTAGGGGAGCCCTAGCCTTAGCCTAACTTATGGGTGCCCTAGCTTAATCCTAGGGGTGCCCTAGCCTAAGACTAGTGGAGCACTAGCCTGAGGCAAGGGGAGGCCTAGCCTTAGCCTAAGCTTATAGGTGCCCTAGCCTAAGCCTAGGGGACCCCTAGCCTAAGGCTAGGGGCGGCCTAGCCTTAGCCTAAGCCTAGGGGTGCCATAGCTTAAGGCTAGGGGAGCCCTAGCCTAAGGCAAGGGGAGCCCTAGCCTAAGGCTCGGGGAGACCTAGCCTTAGCCTAATCCTAGGGGTGCCCTAGCCTAAGGCTAGGAGAGCCCTAGCCTAAGGCTAGGGGAGCTCTAGCCTTAGCCTAAGCCTTGGGGTGCCCTAGCCTAAGGCTAGGGAAGCCCTAGCCTAAAGCAAGGGTAGCCCTAGCCTTAGCCTAAGGCTAGGGGTGCCCGAAGCTAAGGCTAGGGGAGCCCTAGCATAAGCCTAGGGGTGCGCTAGCCTAAGGTAAGGGGAGCCCTAGCATTAGCCTAAGCCTATGGGTGACCTAGCTTAATCCTAGGGGTGCTCTAGCCTAAGACTAGTGGAGCATTAGCCTGAGGCCAGGGGACCCCTAGCCTTAGCCTAAGCCTAGGGGTACCCTAGTCCAGGCTAGGGGTGCCCTAGCCTAAGCTTAGGGGTGCCCCAGCCTAAGGTTAGGGGAGGCCTAGCCTTAGCCTAAGGGTAGGGGAGCCCCAGCCTTACCCAAAGCCTAGGGGTGCCCTAGCCTAAGGCTAGGGGAGCCCTGGCCTAAGACTAGGGGTGCCCTGCCCTAAGGCTAGGGGAGCCCTAGCCTAAGCCTAGGGGTGCCCTTGCCTAAGGCTAGGAGAACCTTAGCCTAAGGCTAGGAGAGCCCTAGCCTTAGCCTAAGCCTAGGGGTGACCTAGCCTAAGACTAGGGGAGCCCTAGCCTAAGGCTACGGGAGCCTTAGCCTATGCCTAGATGTGCCCTAGCCTAATGCTAGGGAGCCCTAGCCTAAGGCTAGGGGAGCTCTAGCCTTAGCCTAAGCCTTGGGGTGCCCTAGCCTAAGGCTAGGGAAGCCCTAGCCTAAAGCAAGGGGAGCCCTAGCCTTAGCCTAAGCCAAGGGGTGCCCTAGCCTAAGGTTAGGGGAGCCCTATCCTTATCCTAAGCCTAAAGGTGCCCTAGCCTAAGGCTAGGGGAGCCCTTGCCTAAGGCTAGGGGACGCCTAGCCTTAGCCTAAGCCTAGGGGTGCCATAGCTTAAGGCTAGGGGAGCCCTAGCCTAAGGCTAGGGGAGCCCTAGCCTTAGCCTAATCCTAGGGGTGCACTAGGCTAAGGCTAGGAGAGACCTAGCCTAAAACTAGGGGAGCCCTAGCCTAAGGCTATTGGAGCCCTAGCCTTAGCCTAAGCCTAGGGGTGTTTAAGCCTAAGGCTAAGGGAGCCCACGCCTAAGGCTAGGGTAGCCCTAGTCTTAACCAAAGCCTAGGGGTGCCCGAAGCTAAGGCTAGGGGAGCCCTAGCCTAAGCCTAGGGGTGCGCTAGCCTAAGGCTAGGTTAGCCCTAGCCTTAGCCTAAGACTAGGGGTGCCCAAGCATAAGGCTAGGGGAGTCCTAGCCTTAGCCTAAGTTTAGGGGTGCCCTAGCCTACGGCTATGGGAGCCATAGCCTAAGGTTAAGGGAGC
The DNA here is from genome assembly GCF_050624435.1 of Tenrec ecaudatus. Classification (NCBI taxonomy): domain Eukaryota; kingdom Metazoa; phylum Chordata; class Mammalia; order Afrosoricida; family Tenrecidae; genus Tenrec; species Tenrec ecaudatus. The sequence goes on from NW_027459522.1 coordinate 232,808, forward strand.
CCTTGCCTTAGCCTAAGGCTAGGGTTGCCCTAGCCTAAGTCTAGGGGATCCCTAGCCTAAGGCTTGGGGAGACCTAGCCTTTGCCTAAGCCTAGGGGTGCCCTAGCTTAATCGTAGGGGTGCCCTATCCTAAGACAAGTGGAGCACTAGCCTGAGGCAAGGGGAGCCCAAGCCTTAGCCTAAGCCAAGGGGTGCCCTAGCCTAAGCCTAGGGGTGCCCTAGCCTAAGGCTAGAGGAGCCCTAGCCTTAGCCTAAGCCTAGAGGTGCCCTAGCCGAAGGCTAGGGGAGCCCTAGCCTAACGCTAGGGGAGCCCTTGTCTTAGCCTAAGCCTAGGGGTGCCCTAGCCTAAGGCTAAGGGAGCCCTAGCCTAAGACTAGTGGAGCCCTAGCCTTAACCTAAGCCTAGGGGTGACCTAGCCTAGGCTACGGGAGCCCTAGCGTAAAGCTAGGGGAGCCCTAGCCTAAGGCTGGGGGAGCCCTAGCTTTATCCTAAGCCTAGGGGTGCCCTATCCTAAGCCTAGGGGTGCCCTAGCCTAAGGCTAGGGGAGCCGTAGCGTAACGCTAGGGGAGCCCTAGCCTAAGGCTAGGGGTGCCTGAGTCTAAGGCTAGGGGATACCTAGCCTAAGTCTAGGGGTGCCCTAGCCTAAGCCTAGGGGTGCCCTGGCCTAAGGCTAGGGGTGCCCTAGCGTAAGGTTAAGGGAGCCCTTGCCTTAGCCTAAGGCTAGGGTTGCCCTAGCCTAAGTCTAGGGGATCCCTAGCCTAAGGCTTGGGGAGACCTAGCCTTTGCCTAAGCCTAGGGGTGCCCTAGCTTAATCGTAGGGGTGCCCTAGCCTAAGACAAGTGGAGCACTAGCCTGAGGCAAGGGGAGCCCAAGCCTTAGCCTAAGCCTAGGGGTGCCCTAGCCTAAGGCTAGGGGAGCCCAAGCCTAATGCTACGGGAGCCCTAGCCTTAGCCTAAGCATAGGGGTGCCCTAGCCTAAGGCTAGGGGAGCCCTAGCCTAAGGCTAGAGGAGCCCTAGCTTTAGCCAAAGCCTAGGGGTGACCTAGCCTAAGGGTAGGGGAGCACTAGCCTAAGGCTAGTTGAGCCCTAGCCTAAGACTAGGGGAGACCTAGCCTAAGGCTAGGGGAGCCCTAGCCTAAGGCTAGGGGAGCCCTAGCCTTTGCCTAAACCTAGGGGTGCCCTAGCCGAGCCTAGGGGAGCCCTAGCCTAAGGCTAGAGGAGCCCTAGCTTTAGCCTAAGCCTAGGGGTGCCCTAGCCTAAGCCTAGGGGTGCCCTCGCCAAAGGCTAGGGGAGCCCTAGCCTTAGCCTAAGCCTAGGTGTGCCCTAGCCTAAGGCTAGAGGAGCCCTTGTCTTAGCCTAAGCCTAGGGGTGCCCTAGCCTAAGGCTAAGGGAGCCCTAGCCTAAGACTAGTGGAGCCCTAGCCTTAACCTAAGCCTAGGGGTGACCTAGCAAAGGCTAGGGGAGCCCTAGCCAAAGGCTAGGGGAGCCCTTGTCTTAGCCTAAGCCTAGGCGTGACCTAGCCTAAGCCTAGGGGTGCCCTGGCCTAAGGCTAGGGGAGCCCTAGCGTTAAGCAAGGGGAGCCCTAGCCTAAGGCTGGGGGAGCCCTAGCCTTATCCTAAGCCTAGGGGTGCCCTAGCCTAAGCCTAGGGGTGCCCTAGCCTAAGGCTAGGGAAGCCGTAGCGTAACGCTAGGGGAGCCCTAGCCTAAGGGTAGGAGTGCCTGAGTCTAAGGCTAGGGGATACCTAGCCTAAGTCTAGGGGTGCCCTAGCCTAAGCCTAGGGGTGCCCTGGCCTAAGGCTAGGGGTGCCCTAGCGTAACGCTAAGGGAGCCCTAGCCTAAGGATAGGGAAGCCCTAGCTTAAGGCTAGGGGTGCCCGAGCCTAAGGCTAGGGGAGCACGAGCCTAAGGCTACGAGAGCCCTAGCCGAAGGCTAGGGGAGCCCTAGCCTTAGCCTAAGCCTAGGGGTGCTTAAGCCTAAGCCTAGGGGTGCCCTCCCCAAAGGCTAGGGGAGCCCTAGCCTTAGCCTAAGCCTAGGGGTGCCCTAGCCTAATGCTAGGGGAGCCCTAGCCTTAGCCTAAGCCTAGAGGTCCCCTAGCCTAAGGCTAGGGGAGCCATAGCCTAAGGATAGGGGAGCCCTAGCCATAGCCTAAGCCTAGGGGTGCTTAAGCCTAAGCCTAGGGGTGCCCTCGCCAAAGGCTAGAGGAGCCCTAGCCTTAGCCTAAGCCTAGGGGTGCCCTAGGCTTAGCCTAAGGCTAGGGTTGCCCTAGCCTAAGGCTTGGGGGACCTAGCCTTAACCTAAGCCTAGGGGTGCCCTAGCTTAATCATAGTGGTGTCGTAGCCTAAGGATTGGGGAGCCCTAGCCTAAAGCTAGGGGAGCCATAGCCGTAGCCTAGGCCTAGGGGTGCCCTAGCCTTACCCTAAGCCTAGGGTTGTCCTAGCCTTAGGCTAGGGGAGCCCTAGCCTAAGGTTAGGGGAGCCCTAGCCTTAACCTAAGCCTAGGGGTGTCCTAGCCTAAGGCTAAGGGAGCCAAGCCTAAGGCTAGGGGACCCCTAGTCTTAGCCTAAGCCTAGGGGTGCCCTAGCCTAAGGCTAGGGGAGCCCTAGC